>NC_089222.1:119155270-119375067 GCF_963924675.1 Phocoena phocoena | reverse complement strand
CCGAAGCCTATAACATACCATTATGCTAAGCACTTTAGAAATATGTAGTGGTTGTTGGAAGCCCCTGTTACAGTTTTTCTCCTTTGAATTTCTTTCACCTTCTGCCATTGACATTAATTTTGCCAGGTGACTCTTGTACCGACTCCCTGCGCAGTTGTCTGATCTGAGTAACTCTCAAATGCACAGAGAAGTGACTCCAAAAGAGAGCCAATCAAGCCTTTCAGGGAAATTAAATTGATGTAAGGATGAAGAGAACTTTTATTTTTTCCTCCTGGAGTCACAAGCGTTAGGAATGATGTATGATGCATGTCTAGAGTTCCCAGTGGTCATCTTGGCTATCAGACAGAGAGAATGTGAGAATGAGGTCAACTGCCTGAGAATGAAGCAACACATTGGAGATAGAGAAAGAGAGAGAGAGAGAGAGAGAGAGAGATTGAGAGGGAAAGGGAGAAAGTATCAGGTGGAGGAGGAAAGAGAAGCAAGTGAAGGAGGAGAGAAGAGGAGAACAAGGAGGAGGAAGAGGAGGAGGAGAGGGGGAGGCGGGGTGGAGGGGGAGGAGGGGAAAGAGGAGGGGAGGTGGAGGGGAAGGCGGGGGAGGAGGAGATGATGATGTACATACAGCTTCCTTTGTTGTTTCAACTAGCTGGAGCTGAGATTTGATCTTTTGCTACTGAAAGAGTCTGATTAATGTAGTGATCTAAACTAATGCTAGTCTTTCCTAACTTGACTCAAAAAGTTCCCTGTAGGATGGAAAAATATCCAACTATCTAATGATACACTGATTTTTTTACCTGAAAATCACTTTAAAATCATCTTTCCTATATTTTAATTTTATAATCAGTTGTAAATTAAAAAGTGAAAAGGAGAGTGGTTCAGCTCCATAAGATAACTAGTGTAAGAGTGGTATGAGAATTTTGGTCTTCTATTTCTGCATCACTATTCAAGTTCAATGGTAGCATTTATGACGCAAAAGTCTAAAAAAGTCCAAGTTTATTCTGCATATTTTATTAACTCCCAGAGAAGAGCCCAATTAGAATGTTTTGATCTTTTGACTAATTATTGTATTGCTGCTTTATGAAACTCTGCATGATAAATATCATTATATTCAATTTAATTTTTTAAGAAATTAAATGATGGCTTTTTTACAACTGAAGTGTCCAGCAACAGATGAAGGATAAATGAAGATGTGGCACATAAATACAATGGAATATTACTCAGCCATAAAAGAACAAAACTGAGTTATTTGTAGTGAGGTGGATGGACTTAGAGTCTGTCACACAGAGTGAAGTAAGTCAGAAAGAAGAAAAACAAATACCATATGATAACACATATATATGGAATCTAAAAAAAAAAAAAAAAAAAAAGTGTTCTGAAGAACCTAGGGGCAAGAGAGGAATAAAAACACAGAAGTAGAGAATGACTTGAGGACACAGGGAGGGGGAAGGGTAAACTGGGACGAAGTGATGAGAGTGGCATGGAATTACAAATACTACCAAATGTAAAATAGAGAGCTAGTGGGAAGCAGCCGCATAGCACAGCGAGATCAGCTCAGTGCTTTGTGACCACCTAGAGGTGTGGGATAGGGAGGGTGGGAGGGAGGCACAAGAGGGAAGAGATATGGAGACATATGTATATGCATAGCTGATTCACTTTGTTTAAAGCAGAAACTGACACACTATTGTAAAGCAATTATACTCCAATAAAGATGTTTAAAAAAAATTAAATGATGGCTTTTTTTTTTTTAGATGGACGAAATCATATGTAAGTACTGCATTTTGGTCCAATTATTCTGGAAGTGCCATTTTTATAAACCACAGTTATTAATATTTTTATGGTCTACCTATGGTTCTTAATCACCAGACCTTTGCATAGTATAGGGAATAACATGACCAGAAACTCAGCAGTGAAAAATCCTAATAGTATCCCATATCTTGTCCAAAGCAACTCAAATATAGAGATAAGTTATCACATATACAACTAGAAAATAGGACAAACCACATAAAATGCTAATCTATAAAATATAAAAAAGAATAAAACTTCCAAATTACAGAACTTATGAAAGGTTAAGGCACACAAAAACGATAAAAAGTGTTGGACAACTGAAAGATACGTTTTGTAGACCATAAGCTATTTAAGAGCAGATTTCCTCTTTTTATTTCCTATAGCTGACACTCAGAAAACCCTTGATAAAGATGTTTATAGTAAATGATTTGTGAGTTCCCTAGAGCTGAAATGATTTCCTAATGGTGTCTGCATCTCACCCTTTGAGACAGTGTATACCCAGTAAATTTGGGTGATGAAAAAAATAGTCTGTTTAGCAAAAGCAAATACTAAAATCCAAACAGGAAGAAATAAGCTAATATTCATTGAGTACTTTCTTGGTGTTAGGCACTGACCTAAGGAATTTACTTGGATTATTTCACTGATCAATCATTAAGCCTGATATTAAAATGTCCTTGATATTAAAATGTCATTAAAACTTAAGTGGAAATCAGTACAATTGTTTGGTAAATTATGAATCAGGCTTCATCTAACTTATTGAAGGCAACAACTACTTTTTATCATTAAATTGTTAACATCTATAACTAATATTCACATATCTGACATTTCATTTGAAAGTCAATCAAATTTTGTTAAATGGTCACATCTTAATTGGCCATAGTGGTTCCATGTGTTTATGCAGCCTTAATTCATTGAATTCTGTTTTTATGTTAAATTTACATTTATGAGTGAATGGATGAATTAATGATTCAACAGTTTATTTTGTGGTAATAAGTTGTATTTATGAATTGGTGAATTTCATGTGGGTTTCATTCTCAAGCAGAATCTTTCCTCAATGGCAACAAAGATGTGTCACAAGTGAGACCAAGTTTCCATCCTCTTTACAACTTGTAATCCTTGAGACAAAGAATGACAATCTTTTTTAATATCTATGTTAATTCTACAAGAAGACATTAAGAAAAAGCCCACTAGAAATTTCCTCCCTGAGTCAGTCACAAAGGCCTTTAAATAAACTTTATAAGCAGTTCTTTATCTCAACATTGACTAATAAAATATACATTCTTATAGATGTGGTACTTCTTATAGATGCACATCTTATAAAGTGTAAGAGCATTTTCTAAAGACCATTTTCTAAAGTCAATAAGAGATAAGGTAGGGATCATCTTTTTTACCTCTCAAATTTAGCAACACATAGTCCTATTATTTATTAGCAATTTACTCTTTCAGAATTACTTCATTACATTTATTTAAAATAATATGTCATAAAATTCAATGGGACAAAAGGAACTAGAGAGAACATACAAGTTGAGTAACTTTCTTCCAAAGTAGGAAGAGGGTTTCCATTTTATGATGCATCTAAGTGCTGAAAAAAATACATCATCTCTTTGTCTCACGTATATATTTGGGCGATCTTCGTCAGTGTACTTGGTGGACCTCACTAGAGCACACCCTACGGAAAGAAAACACATTTTCTTTAAACATAAGACACAGTTCCTTGGATATCCTGTTAATCACTTTTCCTTTCTAACTGAAAAAAATCACCGCTGAAATTAAAGTACAAATTTCATTATTCTAGAACCTTAAAAGTTGACATGTCTTTGAACAATTGTTTCAGAAATCCTTTTTAAGGTACATTTTCATTTTCTGGCATGGCTTGAATTGAATTCTAAACTTTCTGTTGCTTGTCCTCTAAGCCCCTCTGGTGAATTTAAATAGGCTTCCCTATATATTTAGTACATTCAAGAATTCCTTGTTCCAGTGCCTACTCTGCTTTATTATTAGAAGGTTGTCTCCGAAGTCCAGCAGCCAGTTTGTTTTCTGCCATTAATAAAGAGTCTACTTTTTTTCCCCACTTCTTTGAAGAAGTTGAAAAGGCTCCATGTTGGGTGGAGGGGGTGTCAGGAAGAGAGAGAAGTGAAGGGAACCGACTGTGGTGTAACCCCCCAACAAAATATGTTGTCTAATGTAGAATCCTCCCCAAGCTTTAGAAATCCGCGGGTTGGGCTTCCCTGGTGGTGCAGTGGTTGAGAGTCGGCCTGCCGATGCAGGGGACACGGGTTCGTGCCCCGGTCCGGGAAGATCCCACATGCCGTGGAGCGGCTAGGCCCGTGAGCCATGGCCGCTGAGCCTGCGCGTCCGGAGCCTGTGGGGAGGCCGCAACGGTGAGAGGCGCGCGTACCGCAAAAAAAAAAAAAAAGAGAGAAATGCGCGGGCTGGGTTTTCAGTGTGATGTTTAACAGAGTAATAACTTAGCCACGTACCGGTTCCCCCATCACCGCTAAGAATAGGAAGTCTACCATGAGAAAAACATTACATTTTTAAATCCTCCAAAACCAAGTGCTTCCATTGGCTAACGTTTCAACATCACCCAAATCTCTTAGTGAAGATGTTTGAAAACTGGAAAGACCATAAATAACAAAGTACATTTAATTTCTCACAATTCACTTATATGTCCAGAAAAATACATAGAAGAATTTCAAGAAAGACCTACCAATTTGGATGTATAAATTATTGATGTTGACTCATGGCCAAGGGAAAACTAATTCAAAGGCAAGGAGAGATGACTCCACAGAATGGCCATTTGGTGCCCACAAATCATCAGACACCTACCAACAGAGAGGAAGAAACTTCTTAGAAAAGGGGAATGGTTAAATCCACCTACGTAAAAGAACCCAAAGCACCCGAGAAACCTTAAAAGGCCGAGATGAAATCTAGGAGTTACGATTCTTATTTAGTTGACCTAACAGATATAGCCCATGATTATTTTTACGCTAGTTTTTATTTGTTCAGGAATTAATTATTAAAGTAACACTCTTAAAATCACATTTCTTACATCAGATACAAGCAAAAATTTATTTCACCATATGAAAGTTTTTCACTTTTAAATTCTTCATAAAATATGCATGGAATCAGCTGATTGATTATATAACACTATTTAATCTCAAATTCACTTAATCTCAGTTATCTTCAAGTTCTACCTGCTTTTGACAGGAATAAAGACTCAGATGTAGAGAATGGACTTGAGGACATGGGGAGGGGCAAGGGTAAGCTGGGATGAAGTGAGAGAGTGGCATGGACATATATACACTACCAAATGTAAAAGAGATAGCTAGAGGGAAGCAGCCACATAGCACAGGGAGATCAGCTCAGTGCTTTGTGACCACCTAGAGGGGTGGGATAGGGAGGGTGGGAGGGAGACGCAAGAGGGAGGAGATATGGGGATATATGTATATGTATAGCTGATTCACTTTGTTATAAAGCAGAAACTAGCACACCATTGTAAAGCAATTATACTCCAATAAAGATGTTTAAAAAAAGAAGTTCTATCTGCTTTCAAACTTCCACAAGTAAGACATTACATACAAGTTAATATTATTGGCTAGTAATACACTCCATCTGATAAAGCTGGGGAAAAAGCAACATTCAATGAAAATAGAAGCTAATTTTTTGAAAAAATGTGGATAAGTTTATGACAAAGTCTCACCTTTCATATTATTTTTACCAAGGGTTAAAAAAAATTAAGAGATATATATATATATATAATATGTAAATATATAAAACATATATATTAATTTATATATTCATGTGTATATATTGATATATATTAAGTACATATGTTAACGTATATTAATATGTATACATATAATGCCTCAGAGTATAGTTGGTCACTGATAGATAAAAAAACTAAATACGGAGATGGAGATGACAGATAATGATAGCACCTAAGTTTCCACACACTAACTATGTATTTGCAAAGCTGCACTAACAAGTCTGTTTTTCATATGCTTACAAACATTCAGGATATTTGAAAACTTCTGTATATTAGGAACTTTGTTTTCCTTTTCCAAATACAGTCACTAAAGGATCAGTGGGACCTGAGTGCTAAATTAAATGTCTAGTAAGAAATTTAACAAAAGAATCCAAGTAATCAAAAGGATGCCTGCATTCGCTGCCTACCGAAATGTAGGCTATGCTCTGCATGTGTAAATGGCAAGAAAATTCGGGCGTTAGCTAACCCTTTATGTACTGCTTTTCTCGAAACTCATCCAAACATGACAACTTGCAAAAACATTTAAATATTTATCAGTTGAATTAAACCGAGCCTAGGCACATGTACCAGCATGTCCATTTGAACGTAAGAAATTTAAGATAGTATATACCTTTTGTAATTTAATTTGTAATTAACCTGTACTATAATTCCCCTGAGATACCTATACCTCTTCCTTGACATTATTTATGTAGTCTAATGCTTAAATGACTTGAGAATATCTCTACACCTCATCTGCAGCTTCACTGGAACACTAAAGTGTTAAGGACTTCTACACTCAGAAAGATGTTGACCCCATGAGCACTGAAATGAAATATAATCATATTTAGATTTGGCAAAATTCCAGCAGTGGTTTCCTTGATGGACCTTAAATGGCTTTAAAAAAATGTCATTTTGAAAAACTGCTGTTTTCCTTACAGAGATTAAAAGTTAAAAGCATGAGTATAACAATATTAACAGAGCAATATAAAAGAGACAAAAGAAAAACTACTACTTCATTGGTATTTGATAGATGTTTAAGGTGAGTGATGATATTTAAAAAAATAGAACTTGAAGTTCACAGTAAATTAGCAAACAATGTGAGAAAGGAAAAGAATCAAGCAGGGGTTAGTATATTTATGTAAAACAGTGATTCTCTATTTCAGAATTAAAATGTAAAAATAAGCTGGTGTCAGAGAGGAGGTGATTCCTCATTTCCACCGCATTGAGCAAGCTCGCATCGGCAGCAGACAGCCTTTAATATATGCGTCTGGCTCAGGCTGGTCTCCTAACCAGGAAGCCATCGAATTGTTAATATCACTGCTTTTTTTTGTATGCAACACATCATTTTCTTGCTCTTTGTTGCAGATCCTTCCTTTTATTTTAAGCTTAGCATGATCTGATTTTCCAAATCATATTATACAGCCCCCAAACAATATTATCCTGTGACAGCTAAGATAGAAATGCAGAAAAAAGTGGCATCCATCTATCCATATACAGCATAAAGTAATTTATATAAACAAAGTTACCCACTTATAGCTCTACTCACCTTTATGGAGTAAGAGAAAAGCTTTATCAATGACGCTCTCAGAAAAGATAGTTCATAGATCGGAAGGTTACATACAGAGGGTTCAGAGAATGCATGACGATTAGTAAAAATGTATACATTTTATATATGTTTTGGGGGAAAATAAACACAATTGCATTTTAAATCTAGCTTTGGTATCTTCTATGAAACAGAAGTTAATATATATTATGGTTCATAAATATGATGACATAAAAAAATCTTGCATTTGAAATAGTTATATTTGATATCACTATAGCCAACAAACAATCTATCCCTTACATTATTTTGGAACTAAATTGATGGAACGTCTTATACATACAGGTGTCTGTAAACATATACCTGTATGTGATATTGTTTTATATAAGAGGTAGTTTCTGATACACTGTGTAAATGTGGCTATTAAATATAATCAAGTTTCTGTGTACTTGTAGCTACATATACATAGAGTTCTTTGTATTGAGAAACTTATGCTTTTAAAAACGCTTGATTACAATGAGAATAAGGTTAAAAGAAGTAAAAAATAAATACTACCCAAAACTTTACGGTTTATATTATCTCCATTCATTTGAAGTTTTAAAACATTTGTTTATACACACACACATACACACACTTAAAATGTCAGATAAATGAAACAGGTGATATAAGTAAAGAATCTGAATAGATACAGGGTGGATATATGCTTAAACACATTCTATGTGCCTTCATAGATGAGGAATATGTTTATGATATTGTAACATCAATTTTTTAGGAAATATAACTTGTGGATGATTTGTATTCTGTGATACTTCAAATCGTAAGTAATTCTAACAGGTCCAATAAAAAGGTGAACAAAGACTCTATTACAGTATTCTAAAACACATTAAGAAATTTATTTTAAAAATGTGAAGATATATATAATTTATAGTACCCCTGTAAAGCAATAGAGTTTAAAGAATGAAATCATTTTGTTTCTTCTATTATGGAAAATCTCTCATCTCCATTTTGAATCTTATTATCTGCAACATTATTGTAAAATTTAAAAATAGATTTAATGTGTAATTCTGCTCTCAAAAAAGCACATTTGATATGGCAATGGCTAATAATATTCAAATGTGACATGATATAGTTGGAATAGTTACCTCATATAAAACTAAAATTCTCATAAAAGTCTGCAGTTCAGATTCAGTTGATAGATGAACTAGAACAGCCTGACTTCATAGGTGGTGTTTACTAATTTATCACACATATGTCCATGATATATGCCAAGTAAAATGCAAAAATTAAAAGGTATTATATTTCTGTTAATTATGATAACTCAAACTCTTATAACAAGATAATGTCTTGTAATAAGACATATAAAGCATGTTGTCTGGTTAAAAAGACTAAAGAAAACTCTGGCAATAAATACTAAGTATAATGCAGCATTCTTCTTAAATCAGTATAAAATCTAATAGGGTCAAATAAAGAAGATGGCAAATGATTTTATTTCTAGGCCTCAAGCATGATTATAGCCATACATTACATATTCTCAGCCATAGTTGTGTGAAAACATAAAGGATTTATTTAAGTAGCTAATGTATATATTTCTATGCATATGAAAAAACTTACAAATATAAACCACTCTCTTCATTATTAACTAAGGAGTTAGTCTCTTAGGCTAGCCACCTTAAATACACCAAAAGAAGCATTTTAAAAACACTTGTATTTAATTTTGCTTCTTACACAGATATCTTATATTGCTTTTATATAAATGTTGTTATAATACAAATACTATTCCTGTGCACTCTGTCATCACTTTAGAGTACAGTTTCTGAAAATAGTATTTTGGGGGGTGGGTCATGGTGAAAACATTGCTGATTATAAAGAAGAGCATTGTTCATTTCTCCTAGGCAGAATCTATGTATGTTCTTTTGTTCTGATGGTAACTGCAGACAATCAATAAGGTCCAAAGCTGCTGGTTCCCCTCCGCCTAGGTCCCAAGAGCCTGACTTGTGATGTTACTAAAATACCTCACAAGTTAGGGTCTCAGGGACTAGGAAAAGTCTGGTTTGATGCAGTAGAATTCTTCTTCCAGTGATAAGGCTAGTTTAGAAATTACAGTTGGGTTCAGTTAACTTTTTCCTCTAAATACTAATTAAAATACATACGCAGAAATATATATATGGTATATAAAGTTAGGATGAGCTGAATATTCATGACAACCATTTAGAGACTAATTTCAGACTTTAAAATAATGAAGAATGTATGAAACAATGCAGATAATGCACAGTTAAGAGTCATTCCATTAGATCCAAGAAAGAGACCAAAAATGGGTTAAAATCTGTTTCTAGCAGATTTGTACAGCAACACCATAACCTCTGTTACATTAAAGAAGGATTATATGCCAGTTAATGGGACCCTAATTGAAATTTTGCTTCCCATTACACATCTATACAGCACAACTTGTAAGGTGGGCCCAGGACATATAACACTTTAACTCTAATTTAAATATACACTGTTGCAGTTAAGAATAAAACAAAAACTTTTTTGCATGTCATAATTTAATACCTCTGAAGCTTGCTATTTCTCTTTGAATCTCCAAACTATTCAGACAGCCAATATTTCCATGCATACTCTGTAGCTATTTGAGCAATGCCACTTAATAAACACGTAACTTAAAATGCTGGCAACATAAGAAAAAAAAAGGCTCTACTTTTAAACAATTGCATTATAAAGCTCAATACTTTTGAAAATACACAATCCCAATCCTGCATATTCACTGAATTTCCTCCGATCTTTTAGCCTTGTTTGTGGTTCGAGAACAGAATTTATACTTTAGGAATGATCCAAGGTTTAGTAGCATAGAACGCAGGGTAAAACAATCGGACCAGCCATAAAATAAAAGTCCTGGCCACAGAAGTGGAATCTGGTTCTTCTGAAGTGGTTGATCTTAAAAGGGAAAAGAGGAGGAAAAAATAAAAACGGAAAGAATTAGAATGTTTTCCTGTAGAACAGGTGAATCATCCATTTCCAAGTAAGCTGCAAGGAAAGCTATACTGAACAAAATATTTGCTAACTGGCCCCCTCCTCCACCCTAGTACCACACCCCTTTCCAGCCACCACCCCCGACCCTCTGTCCAGATCTTTACTTTGCCTTGTTAAGACTTTAAATATTCTGCTCCATGATGTAATGCATCATTATATAAGATCTCTTTCTGTTTATCGTTTGATTTTCCATACTGAATCAGTTATGGCTTAAAATAGTAAATAGTTAAAAAAATTAAAACAAAAAAGCAGCACTCACAAAAAGCAAAAAATAAAACAGTCCTTAGATATAAGTCCATGCTTTTCGTTAAAACTGAATATGCTTTACAATTTTTGACCATAGCATTCAACCAATTATTAGAATGAAAAATCTCACCCCTCCATAAATATGACATTAACATAATTATACCACCCCCATCACGGAGACCCATCCTCCTTAGGGAATACATCTGATGCTCCAAAGATGGAAATCAGTCAGATTCTAGTTGCTCTCCAACGTACCTTTGCTTCTCACTGACTGACTGGCTTTTACCCTCCACGCACTCACACGCCACCCCCTCCCCTCGGCTAGACACGGATGCCCGAGCGAGCACGCGCGCGCACAGGCATACAGACACCCAGCGAGAGGCGAGGCAAAGCATCTGATGCTGACTCAGAGCGCTTCTGTGTGCAGGGGGTGGCAGCGGCTGGTATTTTCACTGCGCTCATCATTAACATTAACTCACAGTCTAGCATCCACCCTCTCCCAGACCTGCGGGACTGCAGTATTTGCATGACGCTGTCACTCTAGCCTTTGCAGGTCAGATGATAGAAGGAAAAAAAAAAAAAAAAAAAAGGAAAGAAAGAAAAGAATTGAAAAGGAAAAGCCCCCAAAGCCTTCATTTCTTCCAGGGTCTCCTTATTTTTCCACCTTTCTACTTCCTCTGTGGCTATGTCTCAGTTGTTTGACATCTTTCCGGAAGAAGCTGTCTTGTGCTTCAGTGAGCCAGTAGTCAGTTGGTCCTCCCCTCCCCTCAAACTTGGATACCCACCCCTTTCCCCCCCGATCAATAACACAGATATCCAAATACAGTTGTGGAAACAGGCTCCGACACAATCTCACCCTGGGTTCACTACCTCAAGAAGCAGGCAGCCAGGCTCACACGTGATAGAAAAATAATGCCAGCAATTCTTTAGCAGTCCTAGACTTTATTCTATGCCTTCATTCCCCCCCCATCCTCCCCCTTCCCAGCTGATGAAAGAGCAAAAAGAGCTTTTGCACTTCTCTATGAAGCCCCCAAGCAGCCCAAGAGACAGATGAGTTAGGTGGATCTGTATAGATCAATCATTTCTATTGAATAATGAAAAAAAACCTGATTTTAATAAAAATAATTGCTTAATATTTGTATTAGCTGTGCTCTCATTTCACAGGAATTACAAGACCTGCCAGGATCTGAATCATCGATATGACTTAAACTGTGTTGAAATTCTAACTTGCTGGAATGAAATCAACCAACAGGATGTTAGTATATTTTTTACTTTTTCGATTTAATAACTCTTAAAAATAATAATAAATAGCCATGTTGGCGAATATGTGAAAGTCTTTGAGACTAAGAAATGTTTGCAGGCTATAAATATTATAATTAAATATATGTTTACATAAAATATGGATTTGTGTACATATGTGAAAACAATCTACTATGTGCATTGTTACAAAAGGAAGTACAATTTTGGCTGAACACAGTCGTGTTTGTACTACAGTGTTTCATAACATAAAAAACAGTATATAGGTATTTATCCAGTTCCTTTGTTCTTCAACTGTTCCCTTTAATGATAGAATGTGGTAAACTGCCTACCTTTCCATTCTACACGAGCGATATTTCTGAATTACTTGCCAGACAGAGCTAGCCATCAGTGACTCTGCAGCATACAAGAAATACATACAAAGGAAAGTACGACAATTCTCAAGCCAACTCTATTGCTGTCTGGGGCTGGAGAAATTTCGGTTTACCGACACAGACAGATCCCAGCATGCACTGCGACACTGCAGGACCAACTAAGGTAGCAGTTTGGCAACAGAACTGTGGCAACAAACGTGAAGAAAAATCATTTGCAGAGGTTCCAGAGAAAACATCACATAACCCATAGAGAGAAAGAAGCATCTGCAGTAGGCTACGTATCTCTATCATCAGCTCCTACAGGCTCCTGATTTGAAAGAGAAAGGAAAGAAAAGGAAAAACTCAAGTGCAAAACAAAAAAACACAAATAAATAAAGAAGTGGGCATCGGGAGGAAGCATGGTATTAAGTACACACTCTCACTGGAGAGAGAAAGGGAGGAAGGAAAAGAATACGAGGTGGAGGAAGAAAAGAAAACGAAGAAAATAGGAAGAGGGAGGGGAAAGGTGGAGAAGGGGAAGAAAGGGACTGAGAGGAAAGAGCAAAGAATCACTGAGCCCTGAAGGAACAAATGAAATATGAAATTAGATTTCAGAAACCAAAGATTCCAGAATAATGTTCAAGCTTAGAGTTTAATGAAAAACTGTAACAGAAATTAATGCATGCACGGCATAGCTTAAAATACTTATTGTTGGTAACAGTGAGAAGCCTGCCGCCTTCATCCTTCCTGTTCTACGTGTGTGTATTAAACTGGTCATCTCTTAAAATCTCTTTGCTCAGATCCATCTTTTTTTTCCTCTCTCTCTCCAGCATCATCAGTGTCCTTTATGCTATTTTTTTTTTCTAGACAGTTGCCCACAATACTCTGGATAAATTAATGTTGTGACCTCACTATGGCTATCAGACATAAAATGTCGACTGTTTTAATAATTGAACATGTGCTTACAGCAAACTGCCTACTGATATCTTAGCTCTGTGGACTGCCTGCATAAGCATCTCACTCCCAGCTCTGTGAATCAGAAACAACAGATGCAAATACAACTTTCTTTTTCCTATTCCACGCTATCTCTGTTTATTACATACAGAGACAGACACACACATAACTTTATAGAAGGCATAAAAACATTAACCAAGCGAGTTAGAAAATCACGAATAAAGGTTTGAAGAAAAATAATAATTATAAATGTCCAGGCATTTAAAATATTTATATCCAGACAGGAGTGAGCCAGTTTCAAGTGCCCAGGCTTCTGTCAAGACCATCATTGGGCCACTGGAAATCCAGACTTGATTAAATCAATATTTATTTGAAAGAAGATGTAATCAATCAGTTCAGCTATGTCTGTCATAGACATGGGTTTAAAGTCTCTTCTTATTCTAAACTTCCATTCATCAATACTAAAACATCCCTAAATGAGACTCTGACTATGGCTAAACTTTTTACAAAGTAAATTTTTCAGTCTGTTTTATACTTAATTTGAGCAAGCAATGCAAGTATGGTCTTCCTAGATCAATTATTTTTATGGATTATTTGAGTTTTGTTCCGTTAACTTAAAAAATAACTAAGATAGGGACTTCCCTGGTGGTCCAGTGGGTAAGACTCTGTGCTCCCAATGCAGAGGGCCCGGGTTTGACCCCTGGCTGGGGAACTAGATCCCACATGCATGCCGCAACTAAGAAGTCCAAGTGACGCAACTGAAGATCCCGCACGCCACAACAAAAAAATAATCCCACTTGCCACAACTAAGGTCCGGTGCAGCCTAAATAAATAAATGAATATTAAAAAAAAAACTAAGATAGATCTGGATGTTTATCAAATGATGTATTAAGTTAAAGGAAGCAATGACTGCTCTGAAATACTTTAATACAACCTGCCTTCTACCTTATTACTAAGGCAAGCGATCTTTTCTCAGAGAGGCCATTTGAACTCATTGTTATTATGGGAATTGTATTTAAGAACATTGATGAGGTTTAAGATAAGGAAGATGGAGGACAAAAAATGATCTACAGCTCTAACTTTGACTCAAAATTCATGGATGTGCAGAATATATTGTTTTTTTATTACTTGCATATTTTCTTTGCTTTATTTAACCTACACTTTCCAATAAGGTGTGACCAGCCACATGTAGTTATGAAAATTAAAATTAAATAAGGTAAAAATTCAGTTCCTCTGTTGCCCTAGCCATATTTCAAATGTATAACAGCACATGTAGCTGGTGGTTACCATTTTGGACAACACAGCTATAAAACATTTCCAACCTTGCAGAAAGCTTTATTGGACAGTGCTAACTTAAACTGTCCTTGTGAAAGTTTATAGCATAACTGGTCACTGTATCACAATACTTTTATTCCAGTCTATTTTAAGAGGATGAAATTTATATTGATTTATTTGAAGATCTAAAATATGAAAATTGCATTTGACCAAAGAGCATCTAATACTTTTATTTACTAATAGTTTTGAAATATGTAAGATTACTTAAGGGGAAGGGTTGTACAGAAATGAACTTTAAGGTAGTTGATAACAAAACCATCAGAAGACACAAAAACATACTCAAACTAAAGTCTCCGAATAAATCTGTCAGATGCTTATTTGTCTAACCTTTCCAGAAATGAGAGTCATGCTCTTTTTGGTGTCAAACAACCCATATTACAAATTTCTATTTTCAAAAAAGAAGGGCTGTAATAGTAGTGTGAGTAGCAGAAATACAGAGAAAAAGCAATTTTTAAAAATCCTATTCATATAAGCAAAAAATTGCAGTTAAGAGCAACAAGCATGGTTAGACCATTTTCTTCCTTTTTTTTTTTTTTTTTTTTGTTTTGTTTTGTTTTTGTTTTTGTTTTTTCCGGTACGCGGGCCTCTCACTGTTGTGGCCTCTCCCATTGCGGTGCACAGGCTCCGGACGCGCAGGCTCAGCGGCCATGGCTCACGGGCCCAGCCGCTCCGCGGCATGTGGGATCTTCCCGGACCGGGGCACGAACCCGCGTCCCCTGCATCGGCAGGCGGACTCTCAACCACTGCGCCACCAGGGAAGCCCTCTTCCTTTTTTTAAAGGAGAAAAGAATAATTAAAGGACAGGGGAGACAAGAATCAGATGCCAGTGAATTAGGATGACCTGGTTGGGAATTTTCTATTAAAGAAAAACAGGTGTGTGTGTGTGTGTGTGTGTGTGTGTGTGTGTGTGTGTGTGTGTGTGTGTGTGTGTAGACATTGTTAAGATAATTTTGAGTTATCAGTCAGATTCTGGAACTAATTATCTTAAGCAAAATGAAAATAAAGTAAAACATAAGTATATATGTTATTACTTTAAAAATTTCATAGTGAGTGATGCAGCTGGTTTTTAACAAGAAAAAACCTGACATCTTTTCTTCTAGTATTTTAGTATTTGGACTAGGGGATGATTCAGTGTTTAACTCAGACACTTTTGGATTGTAATGCAAAATGCTTATTCGTCAACCTAAAATTACTTTTTTCTTACTCTTTTGATATATAAGTGCAGAGCATCACAACTAACATGGAAAAATAATCACACAGATTTCTCTTCCTTTCAAGGATGACCCTTTAGACCCTGCCATGTGAAATCTAATGTTCATTCTTCTATTTAGAAAATGTATGATTGTAACACTCTATACCAATCTCTCTCTCCCACCCTCCCCCCATTTTCCTCTCCCCTTCTCCTCCCCACTGCTTTCCCCAAGTGTGTAACCCACTTGCCAGTCCAGTGTGTCATCAATATCCACAAGGGGGGCACATTCAAAGCCACACCAGAGAGATGACAGAAGGAGAGCAAGTCTGAGATAGGGGTAATTAGAGCAAGAACACGAACTTGAGGGAGGTCTTGAGGGGGAAGTGACAATGACAGTGACTGTTGTAGAGCCACACACATGAACAAATAGTCTTGAGGATGCTGGTGGAGTGTTTCTCTTTCAGGAGAAAGGTAGGGTATAATAATGAGGGGCAATTTGGAGACCATGGAAAAAAATTATGCCGTATCAAATCATCTTGCAATCCAGAAGAGTATTTTTCAATAGTTATCAGGTTTATACGTTCTAATAATAAAGGAATGTTTCTGCTCTGTTGATGTGCTTTCTAACAGATGAGACAGTGAAAAATTAATCTTCATTTGTTAAGATGGGACATTAGGTGGAAATGATCAAGTGACTTCAGAATTACTGTCATATTTAGAGCTTGAATACTATGGCAAAGGAGCCATAATAACTTATGTTTTAGCTAACAAACTACGGAAGAGTACAGGTATCCCTCAGTATCTGTGGTTTCAGAACCCCCGGGGATACCAAAATCCTTATATAAGGTACTGTCAAGCCCCGTATATAAAATGGTGTAGTATTTACATATAAACGACATGCATCTTCCCATATGCTTTAAGTCATATTTAGATTACTTATAATACCTAATACAATGCTATGTAAATAATACCTAATACAAATGCTACGTAAATAGTTGCCACCATGCAGCAAATTCAAGTTTTGCTTTTTGGAAACGTTTGGAATTTTGGGAGAGGGGGGTGGAATATTTTTGATCTGTGGTTGGTTGAATTTGTGGATTTAGGACCCATGGATTTGGAGGGCCAACTATACTATTTTCCTTATGTTCTGTATACAACAGTTTCAAAAGAAGTTGGAAGGGAAGTAATCTAGGAGTCAGGTAATTTGTTCAAGTGCCAATTTGGTAAATAATAAAATTTATGGTCTTGGATGAGTCATTTAACTCTTGGAACCTTAGTTCTCTTATCTTTAAAATTAGGAGAGATAACTCGGTTCATCACCAAGACCTAATTCAGCTCTAAAATTTTGTGCAATGAAAGGGAGTAAAACTGGAAACACGTGTTGGTCATTACCACCTACTATTTAGATGTTTGTATGCATAATTGAGTCATTTAATAGTTATAGTACTGTCCAGTAGCATTTATATCCAGAAAGACTAATGATAAATCCTCTTCATATGTCCCTGTGATAGCTCACCTAATAATTAAATCTCAAAAAATGTAACCTTTCATCTTAGCTGCAGAATATGGCAATATTAAAATGTTATATTAGATCTTCTATGTGGATTACCCTATTTACATTTAAATTTTCATTGATTTGAAACAATATATAAAATATTTTTATTTTAGATGTAGGGAGGTAGTAATTTTCTAAGTCTTAGAAAAATATATATACACTGTTATGGTACATGCACTAAGGAGATGAACTCACAGTCTCCTTGGACAACTTATTGATAAAAATTAGCCTGCACGGATTTAAACAAATCTAGGATTAATTGATTGAATAGACATATTTTAGCTTTAAAAAGGCATTTAAAATTCAGGCTAAAATATGTCAGTTCATAAAACTACTTAGGTGGGTTCTAGAAGCCTGACGAAAAAAAAGATATCAGAAAATCAGGTGAATCATAGGTTTAAAAATCTCTATCATCTATCAAAAACTTTAAAAACACCTTTTTTGATTTTTTAAAGAATACTCATTTTGAATGCTGCCTAACTTAGGTGAGGTAAAGTTATTAATGGATAGTTATTATTCTGATTGCTCATAATCACTTTTATTCTAGATTTTGAGTTTTCTTCAATATGAAAAAATATGCTAATTTTGTAAGCTTTTTAACATAAGGAAAAGATAATACTTTATCCATTGATTATGATAGGTAGGAATGGAACACAAATGATAGGGTAAGTTATCTTAAATAAAATATTCTCTCTTTATAGATATTTTTATTTCATTTCCTGATTTTTTCTGTTCATTTTGAAACAATATCACACAATCATACATATTTTTTTTCAAGATTTAATTTTCACTTTGCTGCCTCCATGCTAAGTGATGGAGATTGTTTCCTGATTAACACACTTTTAGACGTATAAGTACTATGATACAAGTTTTAACTTTTCAAAATATATTCTTTCATGAAGAATGCCACTACAGCATACTTTTGAACCTTATTATATAGGTTTTCAATGTATGTTGAAGAAGCTACCATTACATGGGAGGAGGGGAAAATACTTAAAGCATTATAAACATCATTTAAATATTTCTGAACTGTGAAGGTTCAAGTGTATCCTGCATTCTCATGCTTTGTTCCATCCTTTCCAAACAATTGCATTGACTTGTTAAGGGTTAGAGGGTATACTTCCATTGATCAGAAAAATAGCCTGACACAGCAAAAGTGTCTGCTAATTCAAGACAGATCAATCCCACCTTTGTTTCCTTTTGGTTACATTACGGTTATTCATTCCGCATCATTTAAATTCCATAATACATATCTCAATCTAACAAAGGAAATGGTTAAAGAATAATCTCGGTAAAAAATGATATGTTCCTGGGTATTCCCCACACTGAATTGCTATTGAACTTGGTGGACATTATAACACCTGATCAAGTGCTTGGCCTCATTCTCAAGTTCACTCGAGAATTCTGTCCCTTTTAAGGATTTTATAAAAACCTTAGGAAGAAAACCTACCTTGGAATACAATTTTAAAAAAAACACTTCATACAATCTTATATTAGTATGTTAATTCTCTTGGGAGGGTAACAATCTCCAAGAGGTACTAGCATTTTGACTTTTACTAACCTGAAAAGTTACATGCTGTTTAATACGGTTCCTACTCTTATCTGTAATCTTTACTTAGATAACAACAAAAATAGTCACAAATTCAAACCCCTCATAGCCTAAGTGGCCCACAGACATGTCAATTTTTTGCAGTAATGCTTGATTATATTTCTTTATTTACTTTAATTTTCTCTTACGTGCCATGAGACATAACCCATTAAAGAAAAGGGTTAAATTAGAATTTATGTTTGGATACTTTGCTATTATAAAGCTTTGAATTTAAGAGAAACGTATTTTAATTCGTATGCCTGAAAAAGACATGTTTTAAAGCACACGCTAAAAGGAAACAGCTTTTCAATTACTAAATGCAGTGCTCAGTAGGACAGAAAACTTACTGCTTCTCTTAAACGCTAGACCTTTAAAACATTTGCTGGATGACAGCATTATACAAAAAAAAAAAAGTTTCCTTAGCAAAGAATTAAAGCTGAATATGCAACATTTCTTAGGAGCATTGAATAAGTCTATTTGTCCAGCTTACTTTGCAAAGACTGCGTAGAAAACAGCACCATAAACACTTTCAGTCCCCACACAAGGGCTAAACAAAGAGTCCTCTTTCTAGCCATCTAATCGGGTAATTTATTTTTTCAACCATCACATAAATTGAAACACAGCTGTAACCAATGACTTGCAGATCCAGTTCCCAGCCAGCTGGAATCAGTTCTGCTGAAACAGCAAGATTTTTACATTGTTCACTTCTGTACATCTGGAGAAATCATTGAAGTTCAAAGGTGACCAGAAAAGCTCTTTAAATAAATTCAACCCACGGTGAAGATTTGTCTAAGGATCTACAAACTCAACATTCACTTTTACAAAATGTTCATTTCATGAAATTAATGCCTATAAAGGCTGTTTGCATCCTCATCAGTATAGACTTTATGAGTTACTAATTGAATCAAGAACTTAAATACCTGTTTCTTTCAAACAACTTGCTTCCAAACTTTTTCCTAGGAGTTGTAGCTACTAAAAGATGGTCACGTTAAAATACTATGTTACATGCAGAGACCTAGGCCATAAGAAACTGTAACAAAACCAGATACCAGAAATGTACCTACTCATATCTCAAATTTAATCATGTTTAACTAATATAATCCTCTATTTAGATAAAATGAAGGAGAAATACTACTCTAAAGAAAGCAGAGCTGGAATACTTCCATCAAGCTAGGTAGGCAAATCCCCAAGGAACCAGCGTCCTGGGAGAAACAAATGTGGATTAGGAATGTTCCACATGCAGTACTGCAGGGAGGTGATTCTGGCACTAGAAGAAGAGAAATCCAAGAGCAGCAGCCACTTAGCTCTACCCTGGAAGCATATAACTGCACATAGGGTAAAAGTTAAGATTCCCTGAAAAACAAAATCTGATGCAGCCAATCCTTGCGGTAAAGAGCCTTCCATAAAAGTTTGATAAATTTAAAGCAAATAAAAACCCAGAAGAGTAACTGTATCCTTGACATTTAAATTATGCACAATATATTGATTCAAATGCATCATTTTCTTCACTAAAGCCGTAAAAAAGATATTCTTGGGAAAATGAATATGTCTGGCAAGCTTCTCAATCCAGTTTTTGTTGTGTTTAAAAAACATAAACATGGGACTTCCCTGGTGGTGCAGTGGTTAAGAATTTGCCTGCCAATGCAGGAGACACGGGTTCGTGCCCTGGTCCAGGAGGATCCCACGTGCCGTGGAGCAACTAAGCCCGTGAGCCACAACTACTGAGCCTGCGTGCCTCAACTACTGAATCCCGTGTGTCTAGAGTCCATGCTCCGCAACAAGAGAAGCCACCGCAATGAGAAGCCCACGCACTGCAACAAAGAGTAGCCCCGCTCGCCACAACTAGAGAAAGCCTGCTTGCAGCAATGAAGACCCAACGTAGCCAAAAACAAAACAAAACAAAAAAATAAATAAATCACAAATATACTTTATTTTCTTTTCTTAGTTAATATACTGGTGAACATGTTATTTTCATTATTTAGCCATCTTATTCAAATGTGTGGCTATTTCAATTACACTGGATCAATAATCAGTAATTTCTTTATGAGTTGTACCTCTAACTAAAAAGAGTGGAAAAAAAATAGTAATAAGGTACACTTTCCCTACTGAATGACAGATGGTACTCACATAGTAAGTAGCAATTTCCCACTAGATAGTGAATTCACATAAAGGTGTTTTAAGTTCATTCACATGGTAAACATGTGACTGATTTTTATGTATCATTCACTGTATACACAGGCTATGGAAAAATATTTGAAAGGGTTGGAAATGTGATTTGATAAATAATGAAATACTCAGTGTCCTGAGGATTACCTTTAAGAATTTCAGGGCAATAGAAAATTGCACCCAACCAAAAGGCTCTTGTCTATCGCTGGTTATTAACTGGCTGTGGGATCTAGAGGAAACACATACTCTCTTTAGGTCCCCTGTAGAATCAGGATCTAATGTCTTTTCCAGATCAAATGTCCACAATTTTGTAGATAATTTCAAAAATCCCAATATATCAATATATCTGTTTATCCTATTGCTCCTGAAATGTAAAATCCCCAATTTTCTTTTTTAGTTTCATCACTTTGGGGGTGAACACCACTAAAAATCAATCTATCCTTTTTCAAATATGAACCAACCGATCCAGAAATCTACTAGATAATGTTTTTGGTAAGCACAGGGAAAGTTAACTTGATAGGAAAAACTCTTGAATGGACACAGCTTAATTTTATGAATATGCCATTTAAAATTAAGCAACCAGTTAAATTTCTCATTGTTTTAAAATAGAACTAAAATTAGGCAACTCCCACACTGTTCTCTACTGCAATATTAAAGTATGCTTCATAAGGAAATCTACATGACTAAAGTTTTCAGTGCTATTTATAAACATTTTTGTTACTTGAATTCACATGTATTCCAGAATCCTGTGACCCTGTGATGCCTATATATTTATTCACATGTGTAATACTTTTAAGACATCTGTAACATATGATATATTTACATATATACACATATTTTATATAAATGAACATTTATTATGTTTGTGAAAAATAAAAATATCCAGGAATCTTCATAATCTACCATAGAAAATCACCTGTACCAATAGCATGACAAACTGTTCCACAAATACTTTTTCATAACAAACAAACAAAATAGACTTCCCATGACAATTTCAGCTGAGAGAAAAAAGAAGGGGTGGGTTCTTATTAAAAGTACTTTATCTTAGGTGTTCTCTAACTGGTAATATCTTAGAATACGCCCAGCTAACAACTAAATTTAATAAATAATGAATTATTCAATGCCGTGAGGATTATCTTTGAGAATTACAAGGTAATAGAAAGCAATTAATTCCTTACTAAAACTTTGTATTATCTAAGTTTGATTTAACTTTTTACCCATTTTCTTTTCTCACAATTTCTCTGGCCTTTTAGTTGCACAATAAATTCTTAATATGTGATCCATGCAACACAGGCTATGAAAACTTTATAGAAAAATGCCCTATCTGTGTCACTCTGAGCTACTGAACTCTACAAATGTGTGCCAGTCCTAATTCATCCTCAAGAACTAAGAATGGATTTCTCATCTAGTTTTGAGCTGGTAGACTGAGGGAAATGGTCTCAGAAAGGCAAATATTTCACGTCTATTTGTGATTTTTGCTCTTACTATGCTAAAGGATTATTTCACTGTTAATATTAGCTTGACTCTTTTTAAGTACTAGCAAGACATGGTTTTTCATCAATATTCCAAATCCTTTGTCAGGCATATTACATATAAATTTGTGTGGTAATAATAGTTTTAATTTGGGGGGGCTAGGAGTTGCATCACAACATAAATTTTAAAAGTAGGTACTCAAATATAATTACCATTAAACTAGCTTAAGGATTATATTTGTTATTTAATAAAGGCTTTTAAATCCTAATAATTAATTTTTAATATCAAAGAAGCATTTACTTATACTAGCTGTTTTCTTACATGTATATTTTGTTTATAGTGGTGGTATACAAGTATCATTCAGTCTCCATGGGGAAATAGTAGAATATTACAGAGTTAAAAGTGGTTTGGAACTTGGCAAGGTAGAAAGTAATAAAAATACATATTCAGGATGGAGTGAGAAGTCCTGTTTTGTTGCATAAAGATGAACATGAGGAGAATGCAGGGGCAGAGGGTGAGGCTGGGGTGAAACAGAGAAAGGGCTCATAAGACAAGATTCTTAACACATATTCTAGAGTCTTCCTAAATCAAATAATACTTACAAGTTAGGATTGCACATGAACTAGTTTGTCTCTTCTATTTGAAGAAAAATAAGTAATGCTTAAATGATTCCTTCTCTATTTCTGATAAAAGAGAAATGGATCTTCTATTGATTTGAAAAACACTGATGGATTTATCTTTAAAGTTTAAATTCACTACTGCATATGATCAAGAATAAAGATTTTTGAAAGTCTACTCTGACCTTGATAGTTTTAAATTTTGACGGGTTTTCTTTGTCAAACTATGGCAAGTCCAGTCACTTCTTTAACCAGGGTTGGGTCATTCAATATGAAACACTGAGAGAAAGTAATAGGATATTTAAAAGTCATAAGATCATAATCAGGCATTTTGATTCTTTGATTGGATTATCAGATATACTGACTCCTTGTCAGAAAGTAGGTATCGTGAACCATTTTAGAATGTTTAATCCAAGGGTTTAGCCAAATTCTCTAGGTCAGGAAGGAATAGGCTATTAATTTGGGTATAAATTCTTTGGAAAAGAAAAAACCTACATGTGTATATAATGTATACATATACACATATATATTTTATATATGGATCAGATTTTGCAATTTAATTGATCTTTTCAGTCACTCAGAGAGCAATGTTCTGTAAAAATGGTTCCTAGATTTGTAAAGATATGAAGAAATCAAAAATCTACAAGGGTAGCTTTTATCTTTTGAGATTTAATGGATATTACTTATCAATGGGTGAAGTTATAGACCAGGTAGCTAAAAAATATTATTTTAACTAGACTGAAATTAAGAACTCTTTCAAGATGAGTTGACATTCATGTCAGGGTCAAGGCTTTTGGCTTTTTCTTTCTCCCAATTTCACCACCCTTGTAGTAAATCAGTTTTAAAGACTTAAAATTTCTTTATTTCCAAAGAAACAATTATAAAGCATGTTTGAAATCTCAAGTCTATTTTCTTTCCAGAGGATTTACAAGTCTTCCAAATATACCATGTTAATGAATGCATTTATCTTTCCACACTTCTAAGTAGTAAAAAATTCCCACCATATTACAGGCACTGTTGTAAGCAAGCCAGGGATAGAGTTTGTGGATTACATAGAGGCTATGACCATGAATTAGCCTAGACAGAAAGAGTATGATACCCATGTAACTTGTACCAATAATTCTTATATCTGTGTAATTAATTAAAATTAGAGTGGAAAAAAAAGTGATTTGGGGTCAGGTATTCCAATACTTTTTGCCTTTACAGGACCAATCTCATATAAATGAAAATTTGATATGTAAAAGTTAGAAAAATCACATTCAAATGGGTACTTCAAATGGCACTTACCCATCAAGAAGGGTTACACAAGGTTATTTCTAGAGCTTCAGTTGGTCTTGAATTTGACATATAGTTTGTGACCTTCCACTGTGTACAAGAGACTAAGTTGCTAAAAAAATTAATAACATGTGGGGAAAAATGGTCTCTGTCCTAAAACAGCCTAGTATGTAGTGGAAGTGCCAGACACAAACAAAATTATAATGCAGGGAAAATGGGAAGCATGCTGTTTTAAAGAAACTGTGTAAGAACATAGGGGAGAGAGACTACCAACAACTCCACTTGAGTTGAGCCTTGAAGGATGAGAAGAATTGTTAGAGAAGGCAACGTCAGAGAGAAAAGACATCGGGTCTGAGGGCAGAGAAAGAGGTAAGGCTTAAAGGGGGGCAATTCATACAACATTTGGGAAACGACCAGGTGAGAGAGGTACAACTGGCTTATGCAAGGAATGTTATTAGGAAAAAATGGCCAAGCAGTTGAATTGGAGCACAGTTACAGAGGGTCTTTAATGTTATACTGAAAATAAGTTAGTCAAAAATGAGCAATTAAAATCTTTTTGAGTAGGGTTGTTTTTTTTGATTAGTATAATGACCCACCAACAATAATACAGATAATTACCATTTATTCAACACCTAATTCCTATCTAGTCTGGTGCTGGTATAGATCATGCCATTTTATTTTATCATCACAATGACTCCATGAGGTAAGTGATATCTTTATTTGCAATTTGTTGACAGGGAATCTGAGGTTCAAAGAAAGTAAAGTAATGTACCCAATATCAAACCACTAGTAAATGGCTAGAAGTTGATCCTGGCTTATCTAATTCTGAAGTTCATCTCTTTCTTAAGTGTATTGTCACAGCACCAACTCAAAATTAAACTGCCCTCTCTGAGAGTAGACTTTTGAATTTGGATCTCACTACCCAACAAAATAGGTAGTCTCCGTCATGTAAGGAAGAACTTCTAGGCACAGAGATTCTAGAAGTCCCTTTGTATTCTGAGAATTTTGGAAGTGGCAGAAGGATTCAAACATAGGTCTGTTCAATCCCAAAGCTCATGCTCTTCCCTTAATCGCATGTTACTATTTGTCTAATTAATAATTTAAGTAGCTGTATAAAATTTCATTCCGGGAAAGTACCATAGTGTGTTTAACTGTTTCCCAATTGCTGAGAATCTCTGGGGTTCTAATTTGGGGATGTTACAAATAGTGTTGAAATCAATACTTTTCTCCATGTGTCTTGTTCCCTATTGAATTTCTTCCTTTGTGTAACATTGCAGAAGTGGGAAAATTATGATTTAAAACAGCTGAGTAACTTGGGCATAACTGAATAATTGGTGGCCTAGAGATTTTTTTCCATTTTTGTTTGAATTTTACAACATATCAAACATAGAACTGTAATATCTAATTTGATTTCTTGAAAGCCTTTGCTTGTAAGTTTCATTTATTTTTTCCATTGGTTCATTACCCAACTATTTTGTTGCTCATCTATTTCTGATCTGACTACACATTAGTTAGCTAAAAAAATCAGCTAAATTTAAGACTTTTCTTTATCTAGTAGACTTTGAGAATAGCCACTGAATACTTTAATGTTCAAAGGACATATCAACAAAATATTCTATTTTCTCTCATGTGGTATTTGCAAGTTATACAATAAAAGAGTATTTAGCAATACACCATTATGTCTATTCCAAGGAATAAAGTCAGTTTGTAGAACATCAAAGTTTGTACCAAATCTCCCATGAGGATTTTATCTAAACAAGAAATCTATCAGTTTGGAGACTTTTATTTGTGTTTCTATTTCATTCACATTTCTAACATTTTTAACCTTCTGAAAATAAGCACTTAAATCACAGAAAAGCTAACTGTATCATAGGACAAGTGTTTTTGAGAGGTCTAAATTAATTTTGAAAGCACATACCACTTCTAATTTGAAAATTTAATATATGAAAGAAACGCAGATGAAAAAATACACTGAAACTTAGAAAATGAGTTCTAATTTTCTCTGCTATGTTCATTGTGCAACTACAGACAGGCTATGTAACACTTCAAGGTTTTGGTTGCCCAATCTGAAAAAGCATCAAGCTACCACATTGGATCGGAATGTTAATTTCACAACTAAGCCCACTTTAAACAAAAAGTGCCATATCAATGCAAAATAACATGTCCATGTAACAGTTTGATTTGAGGTTATTTTACCTGCTACTTTAAAATCAAATTTTGTTAAATGAAACAAAAAAAAAATTTCCCAATTAATTTATATGTTTAAACTTGGCTTGATGCACCTGGAACATGGTGTCAAAGTTGCTGGGTTTTAAAGATGTGAAGCAGAGCAAAGAGTAAAGGGAAAAGTCTAAACATTTCCCTTTAATTGAGGTACATAAGATTTAGTAGGGTAAAAAGAAATAGTAACAACTAGTGGACTTTTCAGGGTCTGAGGGCACTGTTATTCTAAGAGGAAGAATCAGATAAATAAAAATTCCAAATTGTAATAATGCTATCTCAATTCACAAGTCCCTTCCTAAAGTTTGATTTACAAAAGCAATTAAAAATATGAAAGGCATTTCAGACTCCTTTGAATAGATGACCTTACAATAATTTTGAAAATAACAACTTGCACATAGACCCTAAAAACACATCTACTTCTTATGAGGAGGAAAAGGAAGTGAGTGAACAAGTCAGGGAAATGTAATACGCAGAGATTCTTTTCCTGGTTTCTTCCATGAACCCTGATCTTTCTGTCTGAAGAGCGGTAGCAGTGAGGGACTTTCTCAGTAGGGTAGGAGAGGATCCATTGAGTGGATTCTCAAATAATCCCAGCTAGTTTTAAAGGAAGCTGACTTGTGACTGCAATAATTTATCCCAACTTCAAATAGCCAACTTTTTATAACTATAAAGTGAGTAGTAGTACATGCCCATATACACTGGATAATTTTTAAAGTGTCTTCTCCCTTTTATTCATTATTTAGAAAAAAAATCAATAGTGTGGGGAAATAGAAGGTAAATTTCTACTCTGACTACTCTTCATCTCCTGTTCAGATAGACTTGAGGGTATTTGGAAAAATTTTTATCAATATTCCAGACAACATTCCTACATAGATTTCTGCTAACTAAAAGAAAATTTCAAATATATATATACATACATATATACATATATATATATATGTGTGTGTGTGTGTGTGTGTGTGTGTGTGTGTGTGTATCATACTGTTTAGAAGTGGAAGTATTTCACTAAGGGCTATTTCTTAAAGAGAAGAAAAACACCTTGGGTATTGCATGAATTAGAAGCATACATTACAAAAACAAAGGAACAGCAGCAATAAAACAAAGCCGAGCTTGTTTAATAAAAAATGCTTATTCATTTATTCATTCACTCTTTACAGTCAAAACTCTTTTTACAAAAAGGGCTATCTTGGGGCTTTCTTGGTGGCGCAGTAGCTGGGAATCTGCCTGCCGATGCAGGGGACACGGGTTCAAGCCCTGGTCCAGGAAAATCCCGCATGCCATGGAGCAACTAAGCCTGTGAGCCACAACTACTGAGCCCGCGCGCCTAGAGCCTTTGCTCCACAACTAGAGAAGCCACTGCAATGAGAATCCCACACACCACAATGAAGAATAGCCCCCGCTCGCCACAACTAGAGAAAGCCTGCGCACAGCAACGAAGACCCAACGCAGCCAAAAAAAAAAAAAGTCTATCTTGAACAAATCAAAGAGGTAGACTTTCTAACCAAAGAGGTTTTTGACCTTCCAAATTTTCTGGACAGCTACCTAAGCTGTTGCCTGCAATTCTTCAGGATCCAGGTACTTTAGAGTTTTTACACACCTCAAACATGTCTGGAATTTTGTGTTTCTTTCTTCAGAATGGTTTGCCCTACCTTGTAAAACACTGAGTTAAGGATTTAAAGAAACCCTGTAAAATTTTTCTTGAGGTTAAGTACGGAATGTGTTAGATACTATTTTTAAAAATATGAAGACAGTAAAGAAAAGTCATAGAACGGCCTGTTCTTCAGGAGAAAAAACAATGATATATTAAAAAAAAAAAGATGAAATTACTAAGGGCTTCAAAATTGAACAACATGAGGTTCAAATATGGTTCTTTCACATTCCAGTTTATATCTTCGTGGGGTTTACTGAACAACCTCCATATCACCTGTTACTTATCCACTGGGCAGATGCATTAAGAAATGTGAAACCTCTGCCTTCTAGTGTGTATTGCCAACCACTAATGCAGCCACGTGATAACAGAAATCCTACTCTTGACCAGCGAGTGTACCTCTATTTCTACCTACATGCAGGATGCTTTTTTGCTGCCATTTCTATAATTTCTGTTGGCTTTTAATCACACTTCCAACTGGTTCATTCACCAGACCTGGTGATTTTGCGACTGTCTCTTTTTCCTTTGAAACTTTAGCAATGACTTTTAGAAAATACTTTATTAATTTTACTCAGTTGTCTTAATTTGGAGTGTAGTTGGTTGTAGTTTAGCACCTGTTTTGTAAACCAATGTTGATTCTATTTATTACAGCAATTAAAAAAATATGCTTGACCTTGTTTTCAAACAATAATGTACCCCCGCTTCTTTCTACTTATACATGCAAAATTCATCACATGAATTTTCATTGCATTTTCTAGTTGAGACTGGAGCCAAGTAAATCTTTGTCTTCTCCAAGTGCTACAATAACATGCTCTAAGTGAAGATAACTTGAATATGAAAGAAGTAACCAGAGAATTGAATTTCATAAATTTAATAACAGTTTGGAGCTTTAAGTCATACTAACAATGTTTCTGATAATGAAAAACATTTTTATACCTTGAAGTCTGGTTATCAGACAGCATTGCTTAGTTCTAGTTAAGAGTCTACACCAAGGAGACCACTACCTATTAGCTTTACCTATTATTTAAAAATTTTCAGAAAAAATTATTAGGAAAGAACAACTGACTTTAAAATTTCTATTGAAGAATGGATCTTATATGATTTAGGTAATATGTACATATTGTATTTTTACACATTAGGGAATATAATAAGGCTAATATTATGTCTCTCCTCCAGTAAAAATAACAAGTGGAAAAAAATGCTAGCAATGATGAAGGAGGTAATATATGCGTCAAGATGAAGGCCAGTTTCCCACAGTTCAAAAAGCATCACCCTAGCTATTTTGGAACAACCTGTGAATTTAACAATGTTCTAAGAGCCATCACTTGACATAGCCTCACTGACCAGAGTATCTGCCAAATCCATCCT
Source organism: Phocoena phocoena (assembly GCF_963924675.1). Lineage (NCBI taxonomy): Eukaryota > Metazoa > Chordata > Mammalia > Artiodactyla > Phocoenidae > Phocoena > Phocoena phocoena. The sequence continues at coordinate 119,345,720 of NC_089222.1, read as the reverse complement.
TGCTTCTCCTGCATGAGACTGGACCAACCTCTGCTACTACCACTTAACAGGCAGCTAAGAGGGGGATGGGATAATGTTTAGTTGGAATAAATCATGTTGGTAGAACTAAACAAGTTAAAATCTGAGCATAGTTAAAATCTGAGCATAGAATGAACATCATTCTATGAAGCTGAGGCTAATACAAGCAAAGAAAAAGTAATTCAAGGTACAGACACTGGAAAATAAAAATCCATGAAATAGAGTCATTAATAAAACATGCAGGGAATATGCTTTCCCACTAAAGCCTAATCACCCAACATTGAGGTCTGTATACTTGCTGATGTAATGTGAATTTTGGTTGCTCTAAGAAATATTAATACTCCTGAAAAAATGGGGGCAAAACAATTTAAGCCATGCCAAAGATAAGCATTTTTTTTTTGTCTTCAGAATATGTATAAATGTATAATAAATAGAACCATTATAATTATTTGAACATCAACCTATTTGAAGAATAACACATAAAGGTATTCATAGCTATTCAAAATTAAGGTGTTATATTTTATTAAAAATATAAAACTAATGAAAAGCAATGAGCATTAATTAAAAAAAAAAATAAGAGTAGTACAGACAAAACAATGTGAGAGTAAATCTTTCAGTAGCAAAAGGGAGAAATCAGGTAACACGGCCTATTTCACTTTGAAGACCTATCCTTTCCCTGCAAATAGATAATGGGTGTCAAAATGTTTTTCCAAAGCTTCACAATAAACAACATTTTCACTCAAAACTATGAGTAAAAACATCCTAAGTAGGAAACTTTTTATATATGAGTATCCTAACTATGGAATTCAAAGTAAGTATTATATGGTCAAATACAAAGAGTTTATTATGCCATTGGTTTTCCTGTAGTCCTCTCTAACTTCTGTTTATAGGACACACTTAATTTGTTTATCTCATATTCATTTGGTTTTAGTTCAGCTTTTTAGATTCAAGGGGAAAATGTGTCTGTGATCAGATCTTCCCCCCCAAGATCCACCAGAAGGAGGATATACACAGGCAACAGTTTTTGAGGCATTAAAAGTAGCAGCCTCAGGATGGATAAACACAGACTATGAACGTTCACACTACATATTGTGCAGCGTTAATTGAAGAATGTTTATTTGGCACAAAAGCCACCCCTTTTTTGTACATTCCATAACATGGTGGTGTCATGTTTACATGGCTGTGCCACCTTGCAGCAATGCATTCTTCAAAACAATTTTTAAATGCTTTTTAATTTACCTCTCTTCCGAGACTGGATTCATACAGTTAATTGAGTCTATGTTTTGGAACCCTAGGTGTGGACAATGCATTATCAAATATTTAGATACCTTTTACAAGATTGAAAGAGAGGCCTCGCATATAAATTAACCAGTTTCATTGCAGAAGGTTGCCATGCATGCAACATGTGTGAGTCAGCAGCACAAAGGAAATAAGTATAGTAAATTTGATTTTCTTATGTGGGATACTCACTTTTTCTTAGTTTCCAAGAAATATAAAACTTGAAGTCATCCCTTCATCCAGCTGAACATGAAAATTAGCAGAGAGGTTAATCTAGACCAAATATGGGGTCAAAAGTTGCCTATAAATATATAGGGGAGGATTTTTTTCCTGTAGGAAAAATATTAGTGAGCAATGTTGAAGATATTATAATTATTTTGTTTAAGGAAAACCTTCTGTTATTGATGATGGTATGGTGTTGATAGCCAGTGAGAACATAAGAACACCAAAAATGTTAAGGTTTGGTTAAGTGGTCTCAGAGTAAACCCCTTAGAGTCTTGAAGATCACGGAAATCTGAAAAAAAATGGTGATCTTACAGTAATTTTAATAATTCAAAGTAAAGCTTTATTTTTCAGTGTACATTAAGCTTGATTCAAGGGATAAGGAATGAAATTTGCTGGGTTCAGAAAAAAAAAGCTTTTTAATTGACCACTTTGCAACATGGATCCATGATGTTCCATTCCTTAGATATTAAAGTTAGTTTTTACAAAGCTGTCAGTTACTAAGGAAGAGAACAGGGCAAGGTGGATACATTGAATAATTTTAAAAATCTTAATTCTCCCCTTAAAGATTTTGTTGAGAAAAAGAAAAATAATAAATTTGCTTTTTTTGACAAATAATATTAGATATTATAAACTCATGGTATTTAACATAGGCAAGAAGCTCAGAATCATCTCAAAAACCCTAGAAACATGATCATCTGTATTTTTTATAAGAACTTTTAAATTAAAATGTTGCCAGTAAGAACCAAAAACAATGACTAAGTGGGATCCATACTCAAATCATTTGATGGAAGTAACTAAGATTTAAAAAAGGTACATCTCATGAATTTAGGTTACAAAATATTTAACCAGAGACATCATAGTCTAATGGTGCAGGATACAATTCACTATTGAATGTGACCCTTTCCTGACTAATTATATTTAATATTTTATGCATTTTTCCATAGGCATAACTTTAAGATGAATTTTTATTATATAAAAATGTATATTCATTTTAATGTTCAATTTTGAACATATACGGTAAGTTTTGATGTTATAGTATGGTACTTAGAACACTTAAAATACAGCTTAATCATTGTACTTACTCCCAGTTTATCTCTCCTATCTACATTACTTTTCAAAAAGCCATCATGTTACACACACACAAACACACACACACGGGATCTGAAGGTAGAAAATCAAGTAGAAATGGGAAAACAAGATTGTAGGTATGAATAGTAAGGAATAAGTGTTGCCTAGAGTGTCATATAGGGGACATATTAGACTAACAAGCCTCGTTGGTTTCAACACCAAAATGTTATTCACAATTTTGCAGATACATCCTCTCCTAATTATTGATGCCTCTCAACTGACCAACAAAAGTAGATAAATTCTCATTAGAGAGCTTATACTGTCACTTATTATATTTTCTGTAGACAATTAGTGAAGGCAAGACACCTAAGAACAAATTTATTCTACCTGAGAATGATAAAAATCAAAATGCCAAGAATTTGAAACATACGCCCCCAAACCAAGAATTAGTAACTTCAGTCTTAGGGAAACACCATGCAGGTAAAATCCAAGGACATGTATTTTCTACTTGGTGGAATGGCATAAAGAAATACAGCTATTTGGAGAAAAGTTCATTTCCAACTTTTGGTCCCATAAAAATAACCTGTCTTATTAACCATTTCTCATACGAAGGATGGACTAGAATGTATTGTGTTAAAAATCTGAGTCAACTAGAATTAGTATAATATTCACTTTCAATAAAAAATAACATGACAAGCAGTGATAAAAGTTATTTTTTAGAATATTTTATAAATATTTACATAAATGATTGGTCTTTTAAAAACAAGACTGATATATATCCAGGATTTGTTCTGAGATAAAACACACTTTCATCCTCCTACATCTATAATTTAGAAAAGAGAGGAATTATGGAAAAAGAAAAGAATTATGACCTCAAGTTAATATATGATCATAATGAAAAGTAAATGTTAAATTAAGTTCCCACTAGTATATGAAGCTAGAACAGAATTATTTTTCAAAAAAGATAGAAGCATAATACCTATCTGGTGAAAAAGTGACCCAATATGTTTTATGACGTATGATTGCATAGGCCTATGTAAGAAAAAAAGGTATGATTTACAGACAAATCATACTTAACACAGATAATTACTAGACCTCACTACAATTATCTTGCTATTTTACAGTAGAAATTTTAGTTATGTGGGGCTTTTTTTTTTTTTTTTTTTGCGGTACGCGGGCCTCTCCCATTGCGGAGCACAGGCTCCGGACACGCAGGCTCAGCGGCCATGGCTCACGGGCCCAGCCGCTCCGTGGCATGTGGGATCCTCCCGGACAGGGGCACGAATCCGCGTCCCCTGCATCGGCAGGTGGACTGTCAACCACTGAGCCACCAGGGAAGCCCGAGGGCTCATTTTTTAATTTTAGAATCTTGCTAAAGTTTTACGAGCACTTTACTAAGAACAATAGGTACTGACAGAAAATACAAGAACTGGGAGCAAGTCATCACCACATACATGAGATTTAGGTGTCCCTTGAGGGGGATCCATATGTATCTACATAGCAGTAAAAACCAGTGACATAGTACAATTAATTCACTTTGCTGATTTACTGCTTCTGGTTATCAAGGGTGGAATGAATTTCCTGACAGGCTTGGTTTGTTAACAGCAATTGGACGGTTTGTGAACACTGGTAAGACAAGGGTTTTCTGTTTACTGAAGCCATTCACATTATTAAGCCACAGGTGGGGTGGCCTTAGTCTACAATGAAACACCTTCTCCTCCATTCTTACACTGGGAAAACATGAGCATTCAGTTGAGGGTGGTCAGATGGCACTTCAACCAGAGAATTATAAAGAGTGACTAAAAGGAAAAAAAAAAAAAAACACATCTAGCAAGTTCTAGGTGGGTTACTGTTTTTATCCCTGCAGTCCTTTCCACTCCCTTTACCAGAAACTTTTGGATACACACTTTTCCCCTTTTTGCAGTGGGTTTCTTACTGACTTACAAGGGAAAGGGTCACCAGTGTGGAGCAACTTGACAATTGCAGAAAGGCATCTCTTTCTTCCCGATTCATTTTTGCACAATGCAGTTTGAAGTGGATAGACACTGCACTGAGCAAAGTCACCAGCGGGGGAGTTGTTCCTGGAATGTGTTGAATATGCATTCTTTAGATGCTGGGAAGAGGTGACTGCCCCCTTATTGGCATCTACCCATTTTCAGTGGTTTGGCTGCATCAGTAGGACACAGGTATTTTGAAATACTCAGTGAATTCCCTAGCTCTTAATCACTGACAAAGGACTGCTCATAGGTTTCTGAAATTGGGCTTTCAAAGCAGAGCTACATTTTATCCACATTTCATTTGGATGTCTTCAATTTTTGTTTTGTTTATTCTATTTTTAAAGAATGAAGTTGAGAGAATCATCTCATCCTGGTGGAAGCTTTTCAACCATGAGCAAGACACCATACTTAGCATGGGAAATACACAGGTAAATAAGGCAAGGCCCTTTTCCTCTAGATTAGTAATACAGCAAATAGACTCATGCTAAATATTTATTGACAATTACCTATTTTTCATTCCTTCAGTAAAATATTTTAATTGTCTTTATTAAATACCATTCGTTTTCATGGTTGCTTTCTTTTCTCTGAAAAATAATTTTAAAAACTAAGAAAAGGGAAGTAAGTCTCTTCCTCCACTCAACTAGTTTTTCTATAAAAGATTTTTCAAAACAGCAAATAAACTTCTGATCAAAACTCAGGCACACAGCTGTTTTCTAGAACAGTCTTGCGAGTTCCTGACTCACCTGAAGCCATCTTCACGCCATATTGCACTCCTACCCCAGTTCTTCCACTCATCTATTCCTGTTAATATGCTTGTGATAATTCTCTCTTGAGAATTATATTAGGATTCCAAGTCACATAAATGATGATGAAAGTGATTTTCCTAAGCAAGCCATTTAAAACTATCATGGGTTAGGCTTTATATAGACTTCTGTTTGATATTCAAATTAATGTGTAATATGAACAATAATGAAAACTAGTTTAGAAATAGTATTGCAATATTTAAACTTTCATTAAGTTGCATAGGATTTTGCTTACCTTTTTCTGAAGTAGATTGGTTATGTAATAAACATTCAGACGTAAGAATGTAATAAAATAACTTTAAAAATAAAATAAAATAGAGCAAGTGAATATGCATGGTTTTTTATTCCTTCTTTGGAAATCCCAAAGCACAAGAGTACATTGTTCTGTCGAAACTCTTATCATATTGTATTATAATTACTGTTTATAGTCTATTTTTCTGACCAGGCAGAGAGCTTCAGGGATCTTAACCTATTAATCTTTGGATCCCAAGTTCTGACATAATGTCTGGCAAGTAGAGGATGCTCAGCATAAATCCATAAAATGAAAGAATTAGTGAGGAGAGAGAATGTGTGGGATTCCCTCACTCTTCCATTTATGGTGTATGACCTCTTAGCTCTTAGCCCCCTTGAATCTTACCTTCCTCATCTGTAATATGGGTGAAATAAGGAGTTGTATAGAGCCTCAAAAAAGATCCTGTGTGTGTAAGTCATAATGAATTGCATGGCACTTGGTTAACTTTGGGATCCTTTAGCTCAGTCCGAGCTGATCCACTTACTATGTGTGAAACACTGGGCTAGGTAATGGAACATCCAGCTCCTTTCCTCATGGCATTGAAAGTCTGGTGGGAGATACTGCCAGATAAATGGGCAACTGCAATAACACACTCTGACAAAGGCTGGGCAAATTACAGGATACTAAGGAGCACACTGGAGAATCTTTACCACAGCTTTAAGGTATATAAGGAGGATTCTTAGAGAATGCAATATCTAAGGTTGATGCATGACAGGTAAATATTTCAGGCAATGGAGGAGATGAAAAGACCAGGAGGGAGGAGTGAGAGGGTTGATGCTATTTATGTAAGGGTGGGGGGCTGTCTTCAATTCCTCATGTCTTAGTCTTGTTCCAAAGATCATGCCGACAACCTTTTGTAATCTTGTATGGTTCATCTATTTCCAAACTGTACTGAAAAATATCTCAGTTAAATTAGTTTTTTCTTCCATCATGTAGGAAGTTTTCTCTTTGGAACTACATTCCAAGAATTTCCTAACTTATAAGCTTACTTATCACTTTTGTGATTTGGTAAATGTTCTATCAGAAGAAATAGCAAAATCCCATCTTCACAATGCAAAAAATCCTTAATAGTGTTCCTAAATGTATTGCATATAAGTAAATTAGCTTTAAAAACATGAAAGCATTTTACCACTGAGTGGTTTCACTTCTCATTAATTATTGGTATTACTTGACTTCTTTAAGGTAAAAAGAATACTTTTCATGGAAATATGTTGAAAGAATTATCAATTTAATGAATTTTGCCACATTACACTGCTATTTATGATTAATCATCACATACTAGGTGTCATATTAGCATTTATATTTTGTATGTTTCATGTAAACATCATAATATTGTGAAGTGTATTTTGTGCTGACAAAATTAAACCATGTACTAAGGTCAGTTGTGTTAAATAAAACACTGACTTCTTTTAAAGAGTAGTGAAAAGAACATGACCAAACAAAAAACATCAAGGTTGAATTCTTGGTGTATTTATGAACTAGGTTTGTGCTTCAGGCGTGTCGCTTAACTTCTATTTTTCTTAACCATTATCTTCTTTATTCTCCTCATTTACACTTTAAATAACATGGAAACAATGTTTGAAAGAGCTTTCAATGGAGATTAGTTATATATACTTAAAGTTAATTTAAGTATGGGTAAGTCCTAGAAGTTAAAATTAAAAAAAAAAAAAACTTCCACATTATCACCTTTGATTTCAGTATATGAATTCTAGACTAGGAACCAAATCTCCTCAAGCACTATTTAAAATACAAATGTAAATTATATGTTTTACTGAATCGTTGTTTATAATTATCCTCAGACTTCAGTGTTTGAAATGGATTATAGGAACATCAATAAAGGAAGACATTTAAAAAATAATATTAAAAGATCCAGCTATCCAACATATCAAATAAAACTGAGATAGAAAGAATTATGAGGTTATTATAAGAGGGGATCCTTTGGTATTTTTCTAGAAATTTGGAGTGTAAATATGTTTAAAAGAACAATTTTATGGGCTCAGGAGAGGAAATGACCTATGGAATAATTCTCATCATATTCACACTGCAATGCAACAGTTCACTTTGCTCATTTTGACATCAATTATACCCACTATTCTTCCTGAAAAGAGCATACAGTAGGAAAATCTGGTGCCTTCCTGGTTCCTGAAAAAACTGAATTGCTACTTACCTTGGAAGATGAACATGGCTTCAAACCATATAGTATTTATTACACAAGTTATTATTTTTCCATCCCCAAATTTCCTAATGATAAGAAACAGCCTATTTTAATCAAATTGGCTTCCGTTATGCTCCTTAAGTGCAAGAGATGCCCATCTGGGCCTGGAGATAATGATGCCATGAGATGGTAATCTAAGTGTTAGGACACAGTCAGGGCAGTCTTCTTCTAAAAATAAGTGACCATTTAAATGCTACCATATCTTGTTTTGCAAATTTATCCTCACACAGCAAATAGTCATTTTTGGTGCAAAAGTTAGTCATAAAATTCTCCATTAGTGGTTGGTAATGGACCATAATATTACATGTTTGTAAAAAGTGCATTTGGAAAATGAAATGCTGGAAGTAATGGCCATATAAGGAATATTCATATTTATATGAGATAACCTTGTAGGGACAGATTTCCTTTTTACTGACAATGGCCTGCACTGAATATTTTCCATTTTCTTAGGAGAAGGAGCTCTGAAATTCTATCATTTGTCAAGCTATATTAATATTCTGCCTTGTTGTGTTCTAGCTGATTTCATAGAAAAATGGGAGTGATTAATAATTGTTAGTTTTATGGTAGATGTGATAAAATAAATCAGAAAGGAGTCTTGGAATGTTAAACATATTACAGCAAACAATATTAACCTATGTCTAAATCAAACTTGAATGCTTACAGCATATTTCCAACCTTCATTATTAACACATAACCCTAAAGGGATGAATTTCAAGCAAATATCAAGAAAGGATCTGGCGCTTGCAATTGTACTTTCAACATAAGGTTCTATGCATTCCCTGTGCGAGGCCAGTAATGCTAGAGGGGATGTGTTCACTTTCTACCATGGTCAAAGCTGACAAAGATGCTTAAACTGAAAATAGAGGGAACTGAAGTCACCTCACTGTACACAAAAAAATTAATTCCAAACCCCTTCATTTCTTATTTTAAAAGGAATTTGTTTTTACTTGAATAAAGAAAAATATAATACTATCTTCAATGACCAACTCCAACTGGATGAAACTGTTGCTTTTAATGTCCACAAAGTAATGAATAATAATAATAATGACTAGGAGTTAATAGTTACTGAGCCCTCACTACGAGTCAAGCACTGTTCTGTTCCATTTATTTCATTCAGCCTTCTCCACAACCTTTGAGGTTGGGCATCACTTTACAGATGAAGCATCTGAAGCACAGTTCTAGCAAACTATTCCAAATCTGACAACCTGATACTGGAGCACGTTCTATCTCTGTTTGTTGTTCTCTCTCTCCCTGAGTAGGGAAGTGAAAGACCCATTGAAGGTTATTGCTCAGTTTAAGAGCTAATTACTAAACACAGATTGAGAATCCCTAAAATGCAATCTGAACTAGCCAGCTGTTTATTTTCAGGAACTAAAGGGACCTGTAGCATGGGACTCAATGGGTGTATAGCCCATGGCTCTTCTTGGAACTTTATTGGAATGTACATGGGAGAATATTAGTTTTCTCTTACTGGTGTAGAATAAGTGAGTATGTAAGTATAGAATATTCTACTAGTGTAGAATAGCTCAGCCATAGGTCTAAGGCAGCCCAGACCAAGCAATGAGAGGCAAAATTGTGTAGTGTAAACAGCAGGATGGGAAAAAGGAAACCTGAATTCAAACCAAACCTTAGTTTCCTCATCTGCAAAACATGGATCCTAATAACTTCCCTGCTTCTCCTTGGGTTATTACGGAATAGAAACAAGGTAACAAGCATACAAGTAGTCTGCAGACTGCCACAAAGTAGGCATTGTTATGAAGCCAAAGCTGAAACAACCAACTGTTAGGCAAAAGAAAGGACCACTGGGCTTGAGGTCAAGGGTAGAAGATCCACATGTCCAGATCAACTTCACTAGGAAAAATAATACTGCTTCAGCTTCGCTTTTCCCTGGGCCTATCCCTGGAAGTATGCATTGTCACAACTCCAAAGCAAATTAAGTGACTGTATCATAGAACCAGATTTCCTGGATCTTATAAAGATAAGCCCTCTATGGGCCACTCCAGGACGATCAACAACTTTCAAGAGAGATTTTCAGTAAACAAATCTGTAAAATAAGATGAAGTTTGAATGAGAAGAAATACAGTATAGCACAAAAGCACTAACCTAGAATTCAGAAGTTTGGCCAGGAGTAGTTCCACAGCATTCACTTATTCTGGAAATATCCATCGCTATAGGTCCACCTTGTGCCAGTCACTGTGGGTACTAAACTGATCAGACACACGTAATTTTCTACTTTTCGGAAATTCACAGACTACTAGGGAGGCAGACATTATACAATTATTTTCAAAAAAAGTTTGAGCTTCAGTTTTCTTAGTTATTAAATGAGGATATTAGAGGAAATGATTGTCCAAGTTCCTGTCACTCTTATTACCTATGACTGATTTTTTTTTAAGTTACAAACTAAAGAATAGAAAAGGATATGATATCAATTAAAAAAATATGAGAGTGAAAAGGCCAGAGCATGCAACTTAAGCATTATTCATTACATATAAATGTGAATATAGGGGAAAAGCAGATCTCAAAGAATGAACGCAATTTTGCCGGCAATAAAAATAATTTAAAAACTTTTAGACAAAAGGGACAAAATCAGCAAAGACTTTCACTTTCATCTTTACCATATTACATCAGCTTCTACTTACTGCATTCCCAGGAACAATTTATAACATAATTTAAATTATGCTGTTTCATTTAATGCTACAGGAGCTCTATGCTGTATTATTACCCTAGTTTTTAGACAACACAAGTAAGGCTTATAGAGACGGACTCCACAGCTACAAAATGATAAGTCCACATTTACACTCCGGCTGCTTCATTCCAGAGCCTGTGCTTATGTACTTTACTGCCTTCTGTTACAGAGCTTGAGCTCCCCTTGGGCATGGAGCCCCAGGGTGGCTGAATATAAGGCAGTGGTGAGTGGGTATGACCTGGATAGAAATAGTGTCAGGAGATGGAAGTGTAGCCTGACATAGATTTATGCTGGTACATTGGTAACAGACTGTAAAGTTCCTCCTGTCCTGCTGAGGAATTTAAACTTTATTCTGTATACAAGATAATGAAACTTTTACGAAATGCACACTACTCCTTGACTTACAGAACGACTTAGAAGTGAGGGAGCTTCTGGAAGTGACAAAGTGAGAGGTTTCAGTGAGGGTCAATGTGAAATATTGTGAAAACTGAGTAAATATCTAACTTAGATAAAAGGGACAATTTTTTATAAATCCAGTTACTTTAAAATATCCCATGGTTTACTTCAAACTATTATGAAAACCATGTAATACCTATATTACTTTCAGATGTGTCTTTAACAGCTGGAAAATAACAGCACTGGACACTGCCATTCACTCGTGTTTATTCATTTGAAAATACTTATTGAGTTAACAACTATAGGCTAATTAATGAGGCAAACTCTAAAATAGAAAAATTATAGAATCATATAATGACAGAACATTATTGTATGACAGAGAACTATGTACAGGAACAGAAAGGTTAAATAAATTTCAGTGTCAAAAAGCAAGCTAGGCAGAGATCTGGGAATGAATGGAATTCTTAGCCCCAACCAAAGCCAGGTCTTCTAATAAATTTTACTCATAAATTCTAATAAATTGTTTAGTGAAAATAGTAGGAAGAAACAAATATTTTCTGAAAGCCCATTATAAGCAGTTCAGCTAGATACTTTAGGTTTTTGTTTAATTCTCACAAAACATCATTCTTTGGCCATATGATCCCATATGACAGAGGAAGAACTTAATTCTCTGAAAAGATTGATTTAATGAAAGGATCAGGGTTCCAACCTTGACTTGTAAGTACTATGTGACTTTGAAAACAATCTTCTGATCTTTATGTACTTACGTCCTTCTGTATAAAATAAAGGAAACGGGCCAAGTGGACAGGACAAATTGCCTCATTAAATGAAAAGATTCATTGCATGTGAACACATGGACAAGCATATGTGTGCCTCGTGTGACTTGATGGGTGATACTTTGAAAGCCTCCAGGTCCTTGATTCTCTGCCCAAGGTTGCCAGAATAGAAAGGAACTTGGGGCTGATGAGTGTGGGGAGAAGACCCAGCTGGGAAGCTTGGCTCTGGTGGGGGTCTGAGCCAAACTGGAAAGGGTGGGAGCCATTGAGCTGGAGGCAGTCAGGATGGTGGGGAAGGAAGAAATCAGTCAGTGAGAAAGGATAATTGTGGTGTGTACACAGTGCGTGTGGCGGTCGGCATTACCCAACTCTAAGAGGCCCCATGTGAAATATTCTCCAAGTCTAGGGCAAACCCAGACACAGCATAGCATGAGCTATGTGTAGAAGATTTATCTTGTGATGGCAAACGATGTTTGAAAAGCTAACAAAGATTCTAAAGTAACTGACAGCAACAGATAATGTGCAAAGCAAGCAATGTTTTACATTCACTGAGAAGTGCAATTGCTTTCACCAGAATGTTCATTTTCTGGAAAACATGCCCTCCAGAGCTCTTAAAAACCTCACAAAAAACACAAAACAAAATCTGTCATTACTAATGCAAAGATGGCTTAGAATGTCACAGAATGCACCAGGTAATGTTGCTTTGACATTATAACAAAATTTTTATCCCCTGAATTTTATGCTGAAGTTATTAACTGGCTTCTATTTATTAAATGTCAGTTGCTAAACTACTTTGTTTAATCATGTAAAGTAATATGGCCTAATACTTATTTTGCATGACCCTAACATTTAGGAAAAAATGTTTATCTCAAATTTTTTATTATTTTAATATAAATTATTATATTATTTTTGTAGGGTTTTCCCCACTATCTCATGACATAAATCTTATTCTGGTTTCTTTATAAGCTTATACTTCCTTATTTAATGAGTGGAGAATATATGGAGAAGTGGGATAAGACACTTTATTATGGAAAATGCTACCTAAAATGAGTTGCCAAATAATGGGACCTAATGAAACTTCAAGGCTTTTGCACAGCAAAGGAAACCATAAATAAGACCAAAAGACAACCCTCAGGATGGGAGAAAATATTTACAAATGAAGCAACTGACAAAGGATTTACAAGCAGCTCATGCAGCTCAATAACAAAAAAACAAACAACCCAATCCAAAAATGGGCAGAAGACCTAAATAGACATTTCTCCAGAAAAGATATACAGACTGCCAACAAACACATGAAAGAATGTTCAACATCATTAATCATTAGAGAAATGCAAATCAAAACTACAATGAGATATCATCTCACACCAGTCAGAATGGCCATCATCAAAAAATCTAGAAACAATAAATGCTGGAGAGGTTGTGGAGAGAAGGGAACCCTCTTGCACTTTTGGTAGGAATGTTAATTGATACAGCCACTATGGAGAACAGGATGGAGGTTCCTTGAAAAACTACAAATAGAACTACCATATGACCCAGCAATCCCACTACTGGGCATATACCCTGAGAAAACCATAATTCAAAAAGAGTCATGTACCAAAATATTCATTGCAGCTCTATTTATAATAGCCCGGAGATGGAAAGAACCTAAGTGCCCATTAACAGATGAATGGATAAAGAAGATGTGGCACATATACACAATGGAATATTACTCAGCCATAAAAAGAAACAAAATTGAGCTATTTGTAATGAGGTGGATGGACCTAGAGTCTGTCATACAGAGTGAAGTAAGTCAGAAAGAAAAAGACAAATACCGTATGCTAACACATATATATGGAATTTAAGGGAAAAAAATGTCATGAAGAACCTAGGGGTAAGACAGGAATAAAGACACAGACCTACTAGAGAATGGACTTGAGGATATGGGGAGGGGGAAGGGTAAGCTGTGACAAAGTGAGAGAGTGGCATGGACATATATACACTACCAAATGTAAAACAGATAGCTAGTGGGAAGCAGCCACATAACACAGGGAAGATCAGCTCAGTGCTTTGTGACCACCTAGAGGGGTGGGATAGGGAGGTGGGACGGAGGGAGACGCAAGAGGGAAGAGATATGGGAACATATGTATATATATAACTGATTCACTTTGTTATAAAGCGGAAACTAACACACCATTGTAAAGCAATCATACTCCAATAAAGATGTAAAAAAAAAAATGTAAGTGGTGAAGTCAAATTTGAATTCAGACAAACATTGGAAACAACATGAAATAATGAACATAATGATACTAAAAAATTATTCATCATCTATCTAAAATTCAGATTTAACTCGGTACCCCATAGTTTTACTTGCTAAATCTAACAGCCCTATATATAAAGCCCATGCTTTGTAATGAACCTATCTAAACAAAGAAAGAAGGTCCACCTTCCCTGCAACCAACAATCATCCACCAAGTCTGAAAACACCTACTCTGAAAGCCACAGCACTTTCAAAGTCATCATTTTAACAGTCAGCATCTGAAAATGGGCAAGGTCACTATCTCAGCTTCTGAAATCTCTGACACCACCATAAATGGAATAATAGGTGCTTAGGGCCAAGTAGGTAAAGATGCTATTTTCTGGAGAGTATTTAGGCCCTCATCCAGGACCCAGGAAGGCGATGTGGGCTTTCTGTAGATTTGTGGGACATGATCAGAGCAATAGTTAATGGATATCAGACCCTACATGCATGACACCATTGAACTTTAGATGTCTATGTTGCTTCCTCCCTGGAAGTTATCCTGCTTCAGGAAACCATCCAATACCCTGACATAGCACTGTATCCAGCTTGAGGCAAAGAGGGACAAAGAAGCATGTTTGAAACCTCACAAACTTTTGAACTCAGTTCAAAAACCTCCTGTCTATTATCTAAAATGAAAATTGGTTGCAATAAAATTACTGAATATGCTTTCACTGGACTAGCATGGCAAACTGAACTTAAGTTTTTATAGATTAACCAAACATTAATTTAATCATGAAACATAGGGACCCTCCTAGTTTTCGGTGAGATAGGTTTAATGCAAATCGATCTTATCACACAGGAAAGGTGGGCATGCCCTAGCTCATACTGAAATGATCAGCTTTATAAAAAAAGAAACCTGTTGGGAAGAAGTTACAGGACTGACTTAGCTTCCTATGGCATCACCTGTCCAAGATGATCACCAAGATTAACCAACTATTAATATATTAATTACACTGTAGCTAATACCTTCTAGTTTCTTATGAACTAAAATCTACATTTCTGTAGTTGCTCTCATTAACTGATTTGATTAATCAATAATTCATTCATTTATCTCATAAATATAACATTCTTACTTTTAGCACTTGGCTAGATCTGAGAAAGGAACTCATGAGCAGTAATACAAACAGAACACAAGAGAGAAAAGGGAAGAGACAGAAGGAGAGAGAGAGAGAAAGAGAGAGACAGACAGACAGACAGAGACAGAGAAAGAGACAGTGACAATGAGAGCTATTGAGAGAGACATCTTCTCCCTGGGAATGAATAGCTTAAGAAGACTTTGCTACTTCCCCTTCCCTGGAAGTCTACAAAATTTCCTATAGGTAAGTTTAAATGGTTAATTTTCTATTTGTGGGAATGCTGATGCTGCATTTTTTTCTTTATTCACATTACATATTTTTATTTTCTCAAGAGTCTGGAGAATTATTACAGGAAGGGTTTGTTAATCCTATTTTACAGATGGGAAAACTAAGGCACTCAAGCAACTTATCACAGTAGTGACAAACTGCCTGTTTTCAAAGTAAAAATGAGACAAAAAGGAAAAGACAACTTCAGACATAGGAAGACAGACTATTTCCTTTCCCAGAAGAAAAAGGTGAGACTTCTTGTCTACCATGATCTGCCAGCGAGAAGACCATCTGAAATGTGACCTCTTCAAATCAGTAAAGCCAGGCGGCAAAGCCACGGTGCTCAGGAATCAAGGGGGAGGACTCAGAGAAAACCACCTCCTCTCGGTGTTTGCTGTGGCTCCACCAGGGTAAACTCCATAGCACTGAATGTGTGGGATGTTTAATAAGTAAACACTACACTGCACAGTTTAATATGTATAATGATGGCCATAATAATTATATTTCTTTCACTTCCTATTATCTACTAGGCACCATGCCTGCTACATGCCATATATATATAATCTTTTCATCTTCACGAAAACCTTGCAGTATTAGTGTCATAATTTTCACTTTACAGATGAGGGTCACGAGGCACTGATGGAAAAATCAGCTTTTGTAGTGGTAGTTGACTCAGACTTGTTATAAATTCAGGTGTGCCAGACTCCAGGGCTGGAGTTCAATCTCCTTATTACTGCAGAATGGGGAACAGTCTAAAAACTGTGCTCTAAGCTTACTGTGCAATCAAAGACCAAGCTATTTTGGAGCAGGAGTGACCTTTCTGAGGCCTCTGAAATACTATCACAAAACGGATGCCTTCCGGAATAGGTGACAACGCAGATGGAAAATCTGAATAACACTGAGGACTTTTTCGAACTACACCCACCTCTTGCCCCACTTTCCCCTCCCCACTGCAGGTCTTCAAGCAGTGAAGTTGAGAAACCACTGTTCTAAGAGGTCTTAAAACTCAGAGCAAGGCAGGGAAAAATAAACAAGCTTCAAGCTAATAGTATTAGAAGAGGTAGAAAGAAACAGGAGGTTGCTCTGAGTCCCCAGACGATGTAAGGAACACTGTTAGATACATCCCAAATTGCAATAAGCTCTCTCAAGTAGCCTGTGAGTAAGGTTTATTGTACTCCTATGTTTTGAAGACTTTAAAAACAGAAGTAATTATTTATGTAATAGATGCCGCTCCATGTTTCTCTTTATCATTAAATAAACGGTTTACCACACTGAGCTGGTAAATTCCCAGTTAGAAGTAAATATATTTGTTATTTTTAGGTAGGTCCGGCAACCTCATGTTATTCTATGTTTTAAAAAATCAGAAACGGAAAAGAGCCCATTGAACTTTTGCTGTTCAATGAAAGAAACACTGGTCTAGGAAGTCTCTAGAGGCACAAAAAGGGCTGGTCAGCAAACTAGCAAAGCTGCATTTTCATTCTAAGTAGAGCAAATCTTACTTTCAAACTTTTACTGTGGGGACCGATTGCTCCCGAATTGCTAAGCCTCTGTCACTGGAAGCGTTATAGCAAAGCAGTTCAAATGAACCCCTCTGATGTAAGACACATTTGTTCCAGTGCTAGGTTTTACCATTTATGTGATTGTAGGAAACTATATAAACCTGACTGTGGCTTTTCTCACTTTTAAAAGAGGACTGATACTATTAGAGTAGAGGCCATCCTACTTGATGGGTTTGGGCTCATTAGTTGACGTATTAAACAAAAATAATAGAAAGGGAAGCACAAATGTACATTAAAACATAAATATCCTAATTTTTCTTAAAACATATACAGTATAGGGCTTCTCTGGTGGTGCAGTGGTTGAGAATCTGCCTGCTAATGCAGGGGACATGGGTTCGAGCCCTGGTCTGGGAGGATCCCATATGCCGCAGACCAACTAGGCCCGTGAGCCACAACTACTGAGCCTGCGCGTCTGGAGCCTGTGCTCCACAACAAAAGAGGCCGCGACAGTGAGAGGCCCGCACACCGCGATGAAGAGTGGCCCCCGCTTGCCACAACTAGAGAAAGCCCTTGCACAGAAACGAAGACCCAACACAGCCATAAATAAATTAATTAATAAACTCCTACCCCCAACATCTTCTTTAAAAATATATATATAAAGTATAATTTTCTAATTTTTCCAATATTTTCATGTGAGACAAGTCCTTTCATTGAGTATGGGACTGGCAATGGTGTTTTCAGGTTTCATAAATTGTACCCATGATGTGCCATTTCAGTGGACCCAGTCCATTCTTAAGCAAGAACAGGTAAAGGTACTGATACAAGAAACAGAGATGGTTCAATCTACATTTTTATGATTTTTCGTAATAATTTACAGTTGAAAGTTCAAATTTAATATGACAGGGATTTTAGCTATTCAATTTTATTGAATCTTTCCAAGAAATGAAGCTATTCTCTCTCTTTTTTCAACCACGTTCCAGAGGTTTAGCTAATTAATTAAATTATACATATAGTATTAATTAAATTACATATAAATTATATATGTACAAAGTTTAATTAAAATTTCAATATTAATTACATATATAAACTATATAATTTGAAACATATATATGGATGGATAGGTGGATAGATTTACAATATTTGTAAGAGAAGGCTTACAATTCTATTAGAATGTACTAATTAATCAACTTCTGGCACCTTAAAAAGTATTAAACAAATAACCAAAGTTATTCTTAACTTTTTCAGGAAATCATGGACTCCCATGATAATCTGACAAGAGCTAGGACTTTTTCCTCAGTAAAATAAACACATCCGCATACCTTTAAAGAATTATAAATATTTTCAAAGGGCACAGAGACTCAACAAATTTATTCCATGGCTCCTTATGGATCTAGGATCCTAAATTAAGAACACTTTTTTGGGGGGATGGTGGGGCAATGTGAGAAGTAATGTCTTTACTTTCTAATTAGGTTTGTGTTGATCGAATGCTTCAGAAAAAAACTGCAAACCTCTGTAGTTTCTAATGTTTTGGCTGCTATTTTTGAATAAAGTTTTAAAATCCCATCGAACTAAATCTATACTCAAATAGGATCAAAATAAACAAACAAATTAAAAACAAAACAAAAATGAATTCCAAACCAGTTTGAGTTTCCCAAGCCATTCTTCCCCTAAATCTTAATTCAATTACAGAGAAAGTACTCTTAACCATTCACCACTTTACAGATTATCTGACATTTTCGACAGATGCCATCAGCATGCTAAAAGCAAGTAAAGTACTTTCTAGAGCTGTACTGTCCAATATACTAGCTACTAGCCACATGTAGCTATTTAAATTTTAATTAACTAAATTTAAAATTCAGTTCTTCAGTCACAGTAACCACATATGGCTAGTGGTTATTGCTTTGGACAGTGCAGAGAACATTTCCATCACCTCAGAAAGTTCTAGAACACCCAAGTATTTTTAATCCCACCTAGTGATGTGTATGCTTGCTGACAATCAGTTTTGTTTGTTCCCAAACCAGTTTATGTCCGTTGGCTTAATATAAAGTTGTATAATTTAATTAAATATTATCTAAACCAATTTAAATATGAGTGTAAAAGAATGAGAGGTGTTCTAAACCTGAAAATTTTGGAAAGACAATAAAATTGTCGCTTTAAAAATTATTATAGTATAAAATGTAGGTAAGACAACATTAGAAAAAAATCATAGAGAAAAATAGAAGTCTCCTTTCAGATTTCTTTGTATTGGATTTGCACTTAAAGACATATAAGCAATCAAAATTAGAAATCAAAGATGATGCATTATGGGATTTACAGAAAGAAAATGTGACTAAGATCTATAATCAGCAACCCAAACTCAGAAACAGGTCTTGGCTTACTTAAAAATACTGGCAAATAAGCATATAATCAAGTTTTAAAATTTAAACAAAATATGTACAGTATGCATGTATTAATTTTAAGAACCGTTTCGTTAAAAGTCTTTGTGAATTTACTCAACTACTGATCCCCATTGCATTAAATAGGAAGGCTTCTACTACACATAGCAAAACTGCAAACACATGCCTTCTTCATTTCTATAAACTCAGCATTTTCACAATTGATTGTATCATTTCTATTTGCCAAATTAAAAATACTGGCAAATAAGCGTATAATCAAGTTTTAAAATTTAAACAAAATATGTACTGTATGCATGTATTAATTTTAAGAACTGTTTCTTTAAAAGTCTTTGTGAATTTACTCAACTACTGATCCCAATTGTATTAAATAAGAGGGCTTCTACTACGCATAGCAAAATTGCAAACACATGTTTTCTTTATTACTATAAACTCAGCATTTTTAAACTCACAATTGATTGTGTCATTTCTATTTGCCAAATTTTTCATTGGATTAAATTATATTGAAAAATTTATGAACAGGAACCTGATCTAATTCCAGATTTATGCATAACTGGTCTTTTAATTATAACACAAAATATAACTAACAGCAATATTATTACTTTACTCTTGAAGTCTACCCAGTTGCCTGAGTGTCTAAGACTTTATATGGAGACAAGAACACTCAACTTTAATTGTTTTCACTCTTTTTGATTCTTTTCTGACTTGAAAATGCTATCTACCCATTTATCTATAACATTAATTAGTTGAGAAATAAGAAGTATAAGAATTTCATTGCTTTGTACATCTAGATTTAGATGCAAATGAAAGTCTACATACTACTACTAAGACTACTACAATTTCTACTACTACATTTTGTTCATTAAAATAGCATCAAAATAATATTGTAATTGGTAGTTGTTGCTTGACCAATGAATATTTTTCATTAGTCAATTGCATTCAAGGAAATATTTAGACTATCATGAATAATACATGTTTATTTAAAATAACAGCATAAGCATGTAAGTGTGCCATAATTTACCTTTCTTTATACTCCTTAGAATTACCTGAAAGTATCAAAGATACTCCAAATTATCTAGTTCAGCCAGAAGAGAAGATGTGGTTAGGCTCATCAAAAAAAACAGTTTTATTGCAATTTTGCTTTACTGTGTGATACCTTCATACCAAAGATGGAGAACTGGCTGATTCTAGGGGCCAAATTTAGAGTGACTGCTGAAGTCATTTTGGAATATCTTGAAAGTAAGCGTGGTTTCTTTGGTCTACCACAGTCCTCGTTCACTTCCTCTTGTCTTTAAGTCTGGCTTATTACACAGCCTAGACCCCGAAGTTATTTAAGTTCATGACCCCTGGCAAGGTGTTTTACATCATGTTACCTTGCATATCTCATGGGGGGCATAGGTAATTGAGCTCTGAAGCTAGACTTAGTTATGGCTACCATTTCATATTACTTTCCATTCTCCTAAGCGACACAATGGTAAGAGGTTAACCAATTCATAGTTCTTCCCTTTTCACTTAAGATATACCACGAACTGCTAGGCCATACTTCTAGATAATGATTCTGGAAGGAGAAGAAGTATCACAGTGGAACCGGAGGGTAAATTCCTCTCTGGAAGAGGATGATTCTGGAAGGAAAGAATGATTCTGGAAGGAGGAGAAGTATCACAGTGGAACTGGAGGGTAAATTCCTCTCTATGCCTAGAAGAATAAGAGTGCACTGGTACTTGAAAAGAAAGAATGAAATGGATATGGAATTGATTTTAAATAATATTAATTATATACTTATCATATTTTTATCTGAAGATAGTGTTATCTGTAGTCTTTCAGTAGTAAAACCTTATCTCATTTCAATCAGTTAATTAATTAAAATTACTCAAAAATTACTACTCAAAAATCCATCGATAGCAAACATAAAATACGTTTTCTTGGATAGATCACTGGCCTGGATAGAAATCTGGGCTATGTCCATAGCTAGTGGATTGACCCCTGCAAAATCATTAAACATTCTGGGACTCAGTTTGGTCACCTGGAAAGTGGGCCAATTGATTTCTAAGGTTCTTACCATTTATAATTCTAGATTTTATTTTTACTTTCCATCAAGTACTACGTAAAAGTATACATGAACTATACGGCTTACAATCTAACTTTATTACTTGGTATCTAAACATATAAAAAGTAAGGGGAAATGCAAGGCTGAGTATGATTGGAGTCAAGTAGGTGCTCCAAGAGTTCACTGTGAAAAGTAACCAAGTTGGGATTTAAGAGGGATCAGATAGGTGTGGGGAAGAAACATTGGTAGTTTATTTAACTCACAAATTCTGCATAGCTTAGAGTGAGGTTACAAATGAAGGCACACACAGACAACGCCAACTTAAAAATTAAGAACCACCATCAAACAGATTTCATAATAGTTAAAAGTGATGTTCCTAATTTCTCTTAAATTCCAAATTTTAAAAGTTGGAAGAAGTCCACTTAAATATAAAATTATTCCACTGTATCACATAATGTTTTTATTTCACTAAAAAAAATCTATTCACCAGAGAGTTCTTCAATTCACCCTATAAGCTGAGCACTATGGTAAGAGTTGTGAGTTTTGAAAATACATATTTCTGTATGCAAGGGGCTTAGATTTATTAAAAATAATAGAGATTAGTTTCATAAATAAGCTTCAATGGCATATGACAGGCTTAATCAAGGCTGGACTGTTAATCAAGACAGTGTTAAAAACAAACAAACAAAAAAAACCCTCCTCATCCCATAATGATATATTCTGGAGAGTATAGAAATGTCTTGAATAACACAGGATTTTACTGCTGAAGCATAGTTTAAGATGTGTGTAAGTTTGATTGCCTATAAATGATTTAAAGTTCAACTCAATCCAATAGTTAAAAACTATATGTATACTGCAGGAGGTACAAAGGTCAGTCACAGGTCACATTCCCTTGGGGCACTTGGATCCACTACTAATGGAAGTTAGAGAAAACCCTGTGGGAATAAAAGCTGCAAGGGCTAGGAGGATTTAAAACGGAGAAATTCCCTTTTAGAGAAAGAGAAAAAGCTTTGTGGATGAAGAGGTGATATACATGGATCTTGAAGAGCACGATATCAACTGGTAGCAGGTTTGCTTGGAAGTAGTAGTGGATGACAGGAATTGGTAAGCAAGTGAGAGATAAATGCTCTTTTGATTATGTCAGAATCTTCACTTAATGATTTTCATGGGTGTTCCCTAGGGGTCTTTTAGGGGGCTGTTGTGGGTATAGCCAACATCAGTGGCCTCAAGAGTTATTCCTATATTCTGAGAAGAGAAACTAGATAGGGGTGTGAAATAATGCTCAGGGGGGCAGAATCCTGAATCACATCATTTGGGGAATCACCTAGGCTCATGAGTCAGCGTTTGGTAATAGGGAATAAGAGAAACAAAATGATTATTTGCAGAAAGTGACTCATTTATTCTAATAACATAGTTCATGAACTGCTGGATTGTTTTCAAGAAGACTCAGTCCCATTGCCAAGTGATTTATCTGATTCCCTCATAGTTACTTTGGCCAATTTAGTTCATAATATTATGAGCTATTATTATGAACTAAGTTAGACTTTTCTGGTAAGGTCCAATCAATTGCTTTGCAGTTTGTTTTCCTTTCCTTTCCTTCTTTTCCTTCCTTTCTCCCTCTTTCCTTCCTTCCTTCCTACTCTCACTCCTTCCTGCCTCATTCCACAAAGCATGTAAGGTCAATCAGCCACTATGAACCTAAGTTTATTGTCCCAAAATACCAAAAGAGATATTAGTTAAGTAAAATATGATTTGCTGTTGTTTGTTTCCTGAATTTTCACACTTCCTTTGTTACCAAATGTGGAAACCTTGGAACAGAGTAAAACCTGACCACTTAAAATTCTTAAAGGAATTATTCCATCTACATAGTTGCTCTCCAGTTGAATGCTAACTTTCTAAATGTACAAAGTTTCTCCATGGTTTCTTAGTCATAATTTAACTATTTCTAGATATAGACACCAGCAGTGGTCCTGAAGCTTAGTTTCTTTAAAAATAATCTTGTCAGTTTGTATATTTGTCATTTGCCATTTTTTTCACAGAAATAAAGGACCTGGAAGAGCAAAATTTGCTATTAATCACTAGTGAAAGCATAATTCTCCCACATAGTATTCTCTTTTTCTTCATTGAGGCTAATTTTATCCTCTGCCCTTCAGAGTTATGATTTCTGCAAGACTAACACAGTGGATCATAGCTACATCTTTGTCACTTTTCAGGTACTCTTTTATACTAGTTCACTTTAGATATTCTATACATCTGTCATAGTATTTTTATAAAGTTATCCTTAAACTGCACATCATAGTTGACTTCTGCGATATATTTAACTCTATTGCACTGTATGGAAACAGGCATTTATTGGAAATAGTATTTTATTTGGACCTCAATGTGTACATGACTTGGTCTCCAAATCTGTACACAGAGTATTGGGATACACACATGCACACATACACATGCAAGGGAAACTAGGCTCTCAAGGGCTAAACTATTTACAAAGATGTAATTGTTTACCACTCAGTTGTCTGTTTCTTCTAACCCTCTTTTTCTCACTCTCTTGTCCATGTCACCTGACCCTTGTTCATTATCTCTTGATTAGTCCTTGAAAAGACTTTTCTTTCTCAGGGACTGCTAGTTTCTAACTTCTGCATAGCAGTCAAATAATTTTGCTTGAACTCACTGGTATTCAAGCCTTCTAAGGCTCATGTGTTCTTCCCCTTGGTAATTCGAAAGTTCCTTCTTCGCTGCCATTGTTGGTAAATTCTAGATTCTGAGACATCTGGATGCCAGAGTGTTCTATAGAAATCTCATCACCACATAGCCAGGATCTTATAGTTCTTAACATATAATTGTATCTAAAAACCTTTTCTTATGTATTCAATGTTTCATGCTGGGAGTTTAAATAAGGTATAATATCTACAGCTATTTAATTCTGTGACTGAAAAACAATCTATATAAATTACACCATTCACTGCCATTAAAGTTGGCACGAAGCTAATGGACTCCAAAGAGACCAATTTGCTTTGTACAGACAGAATATTGTAGGTGCCTTTCCTTCAAGCAAAAATGTAATCCTCAAATTATACTTCATATACTTATTTGTTATTAATTTCTTAATACGTTTCTGGTTTAGTTGTTCCTGTTTTACTCAACAGATATAGCTGTAGAAAAATTAAAAGATAAGGAAAGTATACAGTATACAAAAAGCTGATTTATAAGACATGCTGAAAGGAAAATCATTCATCTGGAAATCAAGGACTTTAAAAAGTCAAAAGAAATCTACATAATCAAAATGTAAGATTATAAACTGTAATGAACTTATTAATAAAAATGAACTTGGTCCATTATTTTTATTCTAGAGAAAAAGCAGTCTGAAATTAAATCATATGTCTATGACGAGTAGACATACTCAACACAGTCAAAAAACAAGTCAAGTATGTTGCTGATGCACAGCATTCTGTGAATTAAATTTAGGTAAGTTTTAGGACAAATTTTAAAAAACTCAGATTTATGACCACTGTTGTAATTCATTCAAATATTCCATAGAAACTCATCACAGGGTGAGATCTTCTCCATTCATTCATCCAATAAATAAATAGATCTTATTATGTGTAAGGCGTTGCAGGGGGTACAATGAAAAATAAGGCATGGACTTTGCCCTCAAGGGGCTTACAGTCTAGTATGGAAAAAATAAACAAGCACATAGATAGCCATAACATAAGGGAGAAAGTGATGTGTCATAAGAAAGACTCAGACAATGTGCTGTGAAAGTCATTGACACTAGCAGACTTCTTTTTTTAACTGTAGTGTCTAAGTAGCCAATAAAAATAGAAAGACCAATGACAAGTTTGCAAAATTAAGTGCCAAATTTTGTGAATCTATGGATGATGAAAGCTTCAATATAAATGCAGTTTGTCACTACTCACCAATTCTTAAAAATGTTTAATCATAGAGTAACAACCTATCAGAAATACCATCTTGCCAGAGTTTATAAGCAGATGCAAATATAATAATCTAATATTTACGGACAAAGGATAATTTTAATTATCTAAAATACTCATGACACATAACCTTCTTGCACAGAAATTAGCTCCATTAGATTAAAATGATGAAGAATTCCTCGATGGCTCAAGTGTGCTCCAAGGAAAGCTAGAAGGTTGTACAGTTAACTCCCAGGGTGTAACTCTAAACCATACAACCTACTACCTCAACCCGGATGCACACAGCTTCCAATGTTGCTTCAAACTCCTTATCATATCTTCAGTCAGCTCCTCCAAATATGGCAGCCATATACCTAAGGACTTGGCAAGGATGTAGATATAATATTCTAACATTTTACCAATGAACTTAATATGTATCTACTAGGACTATCCTAACCTCTTGGGTTTCCAGCATAGGTCATATAAAATGTCTTCTGACATCTCTCATGGAGTAATTCCACCAGCAATTAATAATATTAAAAGTCAGTATCATTCACCTTCATTTATAAAGAGAACTAGGCTCAACAGGGACACAAAATCCAGTTATAGCCTTTAATTTTCTTATTAAAGTTGATGAATTGCACTAACCACTGGAATGTGAACAGAAGTTTCTGAACAGGATCTATTCAGAGCTTGGTGCAAACCTTGCTATAAAAAATTCAAATTTCTTAAGCAATTTAATATACTTGGATTTAAACTTCAATGGCTGTGCTATGAGCCCTTCCAAGTGGTCAACAACTGAAGCCTGCCTCGTAAGACAGGTGAGGATTTATATATATATCTATATATATATACATGAAAACCAAAGGAAAATATAGTCACTTCAAAAGTAAACAACTAGAGTTTAACAGGAGTTTGATTGAAATATTACTTAACTGCATTGTGTATAGCATTTTGTCAGATTACCACACTGACACAGACCCATAGAAGCGAGCTTGTGCGGTCCACTTCACCACAAGATCGGATCTACGGGTTTATGCCAATGGGCAACGTCTCACATGGGCTCCCTCATAATGCAGAATTTGTTGTAAATGTATGATGAAGTTAGGAGACCAAAATGATAATATCAATCCCTTAGCATAAGTATTTAAATGCTGAAAGGCTCTAAGTATGCATATTCCCACTTAAAGGGCTTCATAAATATTCTACACTAAATACAGGTTATATACATGAGAATTTTAAAAATAGTATAGTGAAAGAGTTTTCACAGATTACTTTTGTTTTAAGGTTGAATATTTTGGAATTAGACTATTTTAATTAATGATGAATTGTAAAAGAAAATAAAAAAGAATCCATACATGCATGTATGAATTATGTAATTTTGAGGCATGAATATAGTATTATAAGCCTATAATTAAGACCAAATTAACTATTAAGCTAATTGTGTAAGAGTTAGACTGCTTGTTTTAACTCTTATAAAACCTCAGTTAGTGGTTTCAAGGAATTGGTAATATTATAACTTTCTCATAAAACAAGTAAGATTTTATTGATTAGGCAAAGAACACAGGAAGTTATTTAAATTCTTAAATATACATATGTGTCTGTAGTTGGAATATTACTGAAATGAACAATATTTGGATAAATTAATATCAGCAAACAAAAATTAATGACACATTAATAGCATTATTACTACCACCACGCGCTAACATTTAAACTCCAGGTCTATTGCATAAAAGAGGATATCTTGTTTCTTAAACACAATATATTTAAACTTATTGTTCAAAAAAGATATACTCAAAACATACTATATGGCTGCATACAACTCTCATCTGGTCAACAGGTTGGGCAAAATAAATTGTTATTAAAAAAAAAATTTTTAAACCACCAGACAATAAGCAAACACACAAAGAGTAAACATAAAGCCAGTCACGTACACGTTTTTTAAGATTCCAGGCTCAAGGGCAACAAAATTAAAAGTTGTACATTATTAATCGTTTCACTCATATCCACAATATTTAGCATTTTTAATTATATCTTCATTGTGAAAACTAATATTACTACATAAAAATTAATTAGTGTTTTTGCATGTTTTGAAATAAATAAAATGTTTTTTATAAACTATAGATAATGTGGCCTATATAATTTTTACTATTATGTTTTCTAACTATTCCCATACTTATTAAAAACTACAGTAAAAAAAAAGTCAATAATCATGAATTCAAATGTAGTAAAAATATTTCAACATATATTCATAAATTGAGACATGAAATAAAAGGCAATATTTGTTCTGCGCTTCATCTTAACTATAAGAATGTATATTTTGGTTTCATTCTCTTATTAGATCATAAAAAAGAAAAAGCATGACTTTATTCTCTTTCCCTAGATTTCACTTCCTTTTTTATAGTATGACAAATGACAAAATATAATTTTTCTTTTTCCTAAATTACTTTCTATTCAACTGTATTTCACCTATGTTATAGGAATGGATATATAGATCTATATTCAGAGGGAACCGAACTGTACATTGATCACAAACTGAGAGAAAAATTTTTCACAAAAGTAGGTAATATTATAAATCCTTAAACCATCAGTGACAGTTCCAACAGCTAGATCCATAAAGAGTATGAAACAAATTCTTATAACTAAACACAGTCAAAATTATTTTTTCTTTAAAAGATTTAAACATTAATTGCTCTTTTGCTTTTTATTTTTACCTGAGATGATTTTCTCCTATGATCACTTTCTTCACTTCTCATATCCATTTTAAGTTTTTCCCTAAAACAACCACAAAGGGAGAAATATCAGACAACTGCTGTTTAGGAGGAGCATCTGGGTGGATGGTGGGAATGAAGGTAGACGATCGAGAAGAAAACACAATATCAAAATGGGCAAAACCTTTTAATGTATTTTTTTTAAAGGCTTGGAAGACTCATGGAGCCCCACCCAAGGCTACTCATATGACATATAATGTGGTTTCATAGTTTGCATTTATGCGTTCATTTTGGTTGGTGTTGTTTTCACAGTAACAGTTTTGAAAGTGAAAGGAGGCATGGCTGTTAAAGAAGGGACTAGGTTTTGCACAATGAACTAGTGAAAGCTGAAAAGAGATTTGGATTTGGCATGGAGCTTAATAAGATAATTAAGAGTGTAGAGATTAATGGCTCCTAAAAATAACATTTAAAATAATGTTTTTCAACTAAAGGATCTTGAAACATGAAAACAGGTTTATAAATGTTAATTAAGCCTGTGAAAGTTGATGTTCCATTAGCTGAGGCAGCATAAAGGAACAAGAGCTACTTTTTAAATAATTAGTGAACAATCACCAATAAACTTAATAAAACGCTTTACTTGAATGTTATCAGTATATAGGGTATTTGTAATTTCCCACAATTCTTTGTAGAATAACAAATAAGAAGGTAGAATTCATCGGTTCTATAGTATTTTTCACTGTATACCCTATATATTTTTATTATAATAAAATACGATTTTAAAGCACAACAGTTTGCTTAAAGTTTATTCTTCTCATGGAAAATATAGTATCAATTCTTAACATGCAAATTATAGTCTTTATTTATATAAGCTCTATATTTCAAAAGCATTTTCTCTCTTTAACAATTTTTAAATGTGTTTAGAAACAGTTTTAATAAAAATTAAAATAGGTGCAATACATCAGTTAATCCTTTCCCACTGAACCAGGCAAAACTGGGTTTTTATAATAAAATGCTTAAACCACTTAGCAATTTACTTCTACAAACAGACAAAATAATTAGAATGCAATGCATTTATCTGCTAAGCCAAAACATTGCTTTAAACATACAAGTTTATATGTACTCTCTCCACTAAAATACTTAATGGATTTTTCCAGCGCTCTCAGTAACAGCTGTAAGACAAATTCTTCTTTAAAATATATTTTAAAAGTCAGTATTATTGTGGAAAAAGCTTTTTTCTACTTAGCAACTGAGAAAATGATCTTTTCATCCCTTTTTCTGGTATACTGAAATCCTGGTGAGTAATTTAAATATAACTTCCCCTAAACTAAATTTCAATTATCAGAGAAGTTTAATACATATTCTAATACAACCCTTTTCTAGAAGTTCAAAAAGTTTCTTCTTTCACATTTCAAATTATGAGTCACAGCACATGAAAGATTTAGTTTCTTTACCAACTAGGGCTAAACACTCACTCTTCTTAGACAGCAAAAACTAATACTGTACACAAAAAGCACAGATAACATGTTAATGTTTTTTTCAAAACTTCTATGTATAACAAAAATAAAAACAGGTATCGTCTTTTTCATAGAGTTTTTCTATTTTTACTAAAGTTTCTATTCTAGTCAGGATTAGAGCAAGAGAGCAAAAGGAAAAAGTTAATAAGAGTAAGGTGAGTGATGAGCTATAAAAGAGTAAACTGAAAGTTCAAGTATCCCCTTTTATATAACAGTAGACTTAAAAAGAAACAACAAAAAAAGTTATACCTGATATGAAAGGTGCGATTTCACCAAGTGCAATATATTGCTTATTATGCCATATTTTTGAAATATACATATAAAGAAGGCTCATTTGCTTATGCTGCCTTACAAAGCTGCTTTACAAAGCGCGATGTCTCTGTAGTTATACAAGCCAATGTTTGCTTTTTTTTTTTTTTTGGTTTGTTTTGGTTTGGATTTTTGTTTGTTTGTTTTTGTTTTTGAGCAGTAGCGTCTCTCTCTCTTTTTTTTTTTTTTTTTTTTTTCAGCACTGTTGCATGGAGTAGGACAAACTCAGATTTTTTTTTTCTTCATGGCTCCTGTTATTTCTTGGAAAAAAGGACCAGGGTGCTTGTCTTCTTTTTCTTCCTTCTCGGTATTCCAGGCACAAAGCACTGCGCAGAAGCTGCACCAATCCTTGCCGTCCCTGGCAGCAGAATGGTAGAAGGTGGGAGAGACCAGGAATCCTTCCAGGCTGTGCTGACTTTAGAAATGAGGATTGCACACGTTTGTCTCCTGAACCAAAAGGGTGAGAAGGCAGGGTGCCAGTTTGCTACACTGCAGCAATGATCTCATGCTCACTGCTGCTGTCGTCCTGTTTGCCCAGTTCAAATGCCTGTTCATTATAAACCAACAACAACAACAACAAAACAAAACTACTTGGATTCTTCAGCAAGCAGAAAGGGTATTAACATTAAAAAAAAAAAAAAATCAGCCGTAAGAAAAAGCAAAAAACAAAAAGCACATACAATTTTAGGATTCACTTGTTATGCCTCAATATTCTGTTTATATGTTCTTTCTTTCTTTTCCCCCCTATTTAGAGATAAGCGGCAGAATTTATCAGGCGTGAAAGGGACAGCCTCCTGGTGGCCTGCCAAAAACCCAGAATAAAGGCGAAGTTGTGCTGCAAAGCTCAGTCTCTTGCTGAGTCTGGCTAAAGTCAAGTACTAAGATCCACCATTTTCTGAGCCATGCTAAAAAAGAAGAAAAAAGTCACGACGGTTGCTGCTTTCCAAGTCTCCGTTGGCACCATCACAAAATCTCAGTCGTAAGGTCACATGATTCTCTGCCAAATGTAGAGTGCGTTCCCATCACCCATTCTGCTGATACTGCGAAGGCAGCTATTGTCTCGTTTAGACCCAAAGTTCAGCCCACTCTTCATTGAATTAGCTGAAAAACGCATCACCTTTGGGGGCTGGGAGTCATGGAAACGTCTACCTGGCAAGCTGCCCACTTTTTCTGCCCATCAACCAGAGATGGAATTGTGCTGCCTAATGCAATGATGACTTGGAATGTGAAGAGTCGTCCAAAGTGAATCTGATTCTTGCAATGCCTGCTTCAGTTTGCACGGAAAACTCTGGCTTCTTGTAGTTAAAGGGGGAGGGGGCGGGGGGGGCGGAGAATCTTTCCTACTAAATGTAGCAAATAAAGGTCTGAACATGCCTACTCTGCAACTTTATTTCACAACACACCCAAATGGTTCTCAAATGAAAAGACTGAAGTCTCTGTAAGTTTTCTGAGTTTAAAGGCATCCCTTCCTCTGTCTCCTTTTCCTTATGAGTGAATGCAACAAGCCCAGGACATTTGTTTTAGTCCCTCACATTAAGATTTAAAATCTCTGAGTTTCATCTTGCTTTTTATTACTTTCTGATTTTATCTGGCACCAGTTTTGTACTACATGGCCACAATATCCACTAGCAACAGTGGGGATGCATTATTGCTGCAATCTCCTTCAAAGTGGTCCCCTGAGGGAGCCAGCTGTCTCCTCAACCACACAAACCCCTGCAACTGGGTCCTGTGGTAATCCTCATCAGTACCTAGCACAGCTGCTGTGCAACTTTGCTGAGATTGACTCATGTAAGAAGTGTTCTTTCTGTTCCTTCACAAGCTACAGTTTTCCTGTGTGGCATGAAAGATGCCTTTGAAAGATGCAGGAAATATATCAACAGCTCTTAGGCATTAAAATGAAATGGTTCCCTCTGCTGAATGAATTGCCATTCTAGCAGACGACGAAAGTTCTAGTGGACAAACATTTCTATACCTTCTAACAAAAGTACAGTGAGTTAAATCTTTCACCATTTCCTTAAGCAGAATCTAAAGCCAAGTGGTAAAGCAAGTCTTATAAGTATTTAAGCCAAATATACTCAGTAGTACTAAAAAGAATCATGTTCTCCTATCTGCATTTAAAAATGTTTCAATTTTTCAACAATGAGGGAATCTTTATGTTACCAAAAGTTTTTCAATTATATTCAGTGCCTTACAAAATTATGGACTAATGTTATACCTCCTCCATGTATAGACACACACACACACACACACACACACACACACACACACACACACATACACTGCACAATACCTGACAAAAATTCAAAAAAATAATCAAACCATGACTTGCTTAATAAAAGAAAACCATCAAAAAAAAAAAAAAAATCAGGGACCAAGGAAATATCCTGGAAAAAGTCTACAGTCTTTTTTGAGTCATGGTCCTTGGGTCGCTTTCTTGAGGAATGGTAGGAGTGAATGTGTACACACACATGCGTGGGAAACATCCTGGTGTCCTCTCCATTTGTAATTCAGAATACAAACAATTGTAAATCACAAAACAAAACTTACATATGTACTGAAATTAAAAATGCTTTTTTCTTGATTGCAAAATTCTGGACAAATTTTGCTAATGTCCTAAGCCTTAGAGTGCTTGGTGGAGAATTGAGCATGGCACACACATATGCCCCATGCTTCAGCACAGTAAGAAGAAAGTAGATAAGCTCTCATAGAAAGAAAAAAATTAAATTTTGAGTTCTCATTCACTTATTCAGTAGATATTATTAAGTAGTAGTATGTGGCCAGGCCTTCTGGTAGACATAGGGGAACAGCAATGAATCAAATGGATATGCCCCCATGTGGGACTCATTCAGTAAGAACTTTTAAGTGAGAAAAGCTCACATCTAAACAGAAGGGTTGTAGGTCCTAAACGAGCATTTATTGCTAGTCAAGAAACAAAGTGATAGGAATTAGAAAGTGGAAGTGAAATGGATATAAAAAATAGCTTACAGATAGAGACGCTTTCTGTCATTTTGCTATTTTAAATTTTCTCTTTTTAATACAAAATACAATTATAAGTTTTTCATAGTTCTGTTTGATTACTTAAAGAACCTAATTTGAAAATTATATATTGCCTTGCCAATTAAAAACAAAAAATGGACGTGGCAGATGTTCACTTCCAGGGAGATGGAGTAGATGTAGTTTTTCCTAAATCTTCCTGCTAAGTACAATGAAAAAAACCTGGACATTGTATATAAAACAAAGGTAAGGAGACTCTGAAAGATGGAGAGAAGACAGTCCAATTAGGGACTCTAGGACCCAAGGAACAACATGGTGGTGAGTTCCCTGCATTTTAATTTTGTCTCATATATCCAAAACTTGGATCTGAAGAAGCCTGCAACCCAGAGACACCAATTGGTGTATTCCCAAAATTCCCCAACAAAAACTTATTCTCTCTAGCCAAACACCAGGAAAGCAGCAGGCTAGAAAGATGGACAACACGGGGACAGTAACACTTTGCTCCAGTCAACACCACACAAACACGCACCACATACCTGCAAAGACAGAGTGGGGAGCCTAGTGCCACCCTTGCTAGGCTAGAGCAAAATGCCCCAACCTACTCTCCCCAGCCCCAGGGCAGTGTAGGAAAGTCTGAGTAGGAAATTGGTTCTTTCGTCCTTGTCAGGGGATAACAAGGGCCCTCCTTCCCAAATGCAGCTTCAGTGGAAACTTCATGGCGAAGCTGAACACCCACTCCAACCCAAAAGTAATGAGGCAAGCTTCTTCCTCCCACTAAAGTGGTGTCAGACAAAGGAGGCCTAGTGGAGAGTCAGGACATTAGAAACTGCCCAGTAGTCACAAGACAAACCCATTATCCCTCAACCTGTAAACCAGCAAAGGCCATGAAGGGAGCAGTAGCAAACCACTCCAATCCCTCCCAGCCGGGAAGGTATCAGTGGAGGCCTGCTGGGGAGGAGGAACTCTGAGCCCTTCCTTGCAGTAACAAGGAGCCCTCCCAGTCAGGTGTCAGTGGTGACCACAAGGGGGAAGCCTGTACATCTACATACACCTGGCAGTGACAAGGCTGTACTCCCCCTTTTCCTGCTGGATTAGTGTCAGAGGAAGCTAGCTAAACCAGAAGGTTTAAATAAGATCCAGAGTCTCATAACATAATACCCAAATGTCCAGGTTTCAACTGAGAATAATTTTTCATACAGAGAAGCAAGAAGATCTCAAACTTAATGTAAAAAGACAATCAATGCATGTGAACACCAAGATGATAGAGATATCACAGTTACCTCACAAAGATTTTAAAGCAGCCATCACAAAAGTGCTTCAATGAGTAATTATGAACATGGTTGAAATAAATTTAAAAAAATTAAAAGTCTTAGCAAAGAAATAGAAGATATAAAAAATAACCAGATAGAAATTTTATAAGTAGAAAATACAATAAATAATAAAAAAATGGAGGGGGCAAAGGAAAGAATCAGTGAACTGAAAGCTAGAATAGAAATTACCCAAACTGAACCACACAAAGAAAATATGCTTTAAAAAAAATAAGGTAATGGAGACTTATGCAACTATGGAACTATAAGAAAAGATAAAATATTTATGCCACTGGAGTCCCAGAAAGAAAGGATAAAAAGGGCAAGTTATAAAACATGCTCAAAGAAATAATGACTGGAAACTCCCCAAATTTAGCAAAAGGCATACAGATTCAAGAAGCTAAGCAAACCACAAGCAGGAAATACCCAAAGAAATCCACACCAAAACACATCTTAGTCAAACTTCTGAAAACTAAAGAAAAAAATCTTGAGAGCAACAAGAGAAAAACATAACCTTACCTATAGGGGAGAAACAATTCTGACAAGTGAGTGTCTCATCAGAAACTATGGTGGCCAGAAGGAAAGGGCACAACATTTTTAAAGGCTGAAAGAAAAGCACTGTTAACCGAGGATCCGGTATCTATGGAAAATATCCTCCAGGAATGAAGGGGAAATCAAAACAGTATCTGACAGACACTAAGATAATTTTCAACAGTAAACCTACCCTAAAAGAATGGCTAAGGAAGTTGTCTAAACAGAAAGGAAATGATAAAAGAAGAACCTTGGAACAACTTCAGAAAAGAAGAAAGAATTCAGTAGGATAAAATGAGTAAAAATAATAGACTTTCCTTCTCTGGAGTTCTCTAAATTATGGTTGATGGTGAAAATAAAAATTTAGCACTATCTGATATGGTTCTAAATTTATGTAGAGGAAATATTTAAGAAAATTATATCATAAATGGCTAAGGATAAAGGTACAAAAAAGGAGGTAAAGTTTACATACTTCACCTGAATTGGCAAAATGAAGACATCAGTATATATAATTTAATATATAAAGCAACTACTAAAAAAAACTACACTGGAAAACACTAGGTAAGTCAAAATTCTAAAAATTGTTCAAGTAAGCCACAGCAAGGTAAGAGAAATGAAAAACAGAGAGAAAATACAGAAAACAAAGAATAAAATGGCAGACTTAAACCATAACGTATCAATAACTAAATTAAATGTAAATTGTCTGAATATACTAATTAAAGTGCAGAGACCTGCACAGTAGAGTGAAAAACAAAATCATGGCTCGGGCTTCCCTGGTGGCGCAGTGGTTGATGCAGGGGACACGGGTTCGTGACCCGGTCCGGGAAGATCCCACATACCGCGGAGCAGCCAGGCCCGTGAGCCACGGCCGCAGAGCCTGTGCGTCCGGAGCCTGTGCTCCACAACGGGAGAGGCCACAACAGTGAGAGGCCCGCATACTGCAAAAAAAAAAAAAAAAAAAAAAAAAAAAAAAAATCATGTCTCAATTATATGCTCTCTACAAGGAACTCAATTCAAACACAACAATATACACAGGTTGAAAGTAGAATGATGGAAACTACATATATCATGCAAACATTAATCAAAGAAAGTGATATTAATATCAAATAAAAGAGACTTCAAAGCAAGTTCTCAGAGACAAACATCATAAAATGATTAAAAATAAAAAAGACAGTCCAACAAGAAGGCATAACAACCCTGAATGTGTATACACCAAGCAAAAGAGCTGTTAACTGTATAGTGTGAAAACTGGTAATAGACAAGAAAAACAGACAAATCCATGGTTATAGTTGTAAACTTCAATACACCTCTCTCAACAATTGATAGAATAACTACACAGAAAATTAGCACAGATATAGAGTCATCATCATTAACCAACAGGATCTAATTGACATTTTTACAGCATACAATCCAACAATAGCAGAATATACATTCTTTTCAAGTGCCCCAAAACATATTCCAAGATAGGCCATATCCTGGTCCATAAAGCAAATGCCCACAAATTAGAAGTAAGTGAAATCACACAGAGTGTGTTTTCTGAACAAAATGGAATCAAACTAGAAACCAATAAGGGAAAGATAACAGAAGACAACTTGGCAAATCTCCTGCAAGACTGGCAAATAAAAAAGAGAGAAGGCACAAATTACCAATTTCTGTAATGAAATGGGATATGTCACTATAGACCCTTGCAGACAAAAAACAATAATGGAAAGTTACAAACACTAAACACAGAACCTAGACAAGTTAGATAAAATGGACCATTTCTTCAAAAACACAAATTACCACAACTCACCCAATATAAATTAGATCATTTGAATAACCCTATAGCTATTTTTAAAAATTGACTTTATAATTTAAAAACTCCCTCAAAAAGAAATCTCCAGGCTTAGACAGTTACACTGAATAATTCTAACAAATATTTAAACAGATTTAATGCAAGTTATACATAATTTTTTTAGAAAATAGAAAAGGGAACAATTCCTAATTTATTTTATAAAACTAATATCTTTTTGATAATAAACCCTGACAGAGACAGTAGAAAAAGAAGTATAGACCAATATTCCTTAAGAAAATAGACTTAAAAATTCTTAATAAAGTATTAGCAGATAAAATTCAGCAATATATAAAAGGAATTATACACTACGACAGTTGAGGTGTATTCCAGGGATGCAAGTCTAGTTCAGTATTCCAAAATCAATATAATCCATCATATTAACAGGCTAAAGAAACAAAAAATCACATGAAAATATGAATGGATACTAAAGAAGCGTTTGAAAAAAATCCAGCCTCCATTCCTGATTGAAAACACTCTTACAACTAGGAATAAAGGGCATTTCCTCAATTTGATAAAGATCTTCTATCAAAAAAACCCTATAGTCAACATTACACTTAATGGGAAAGACTAAATGTTGTTCCCTAAAATCAGCAATAAGCAATAATCGCTCTCACTATTCTTATTCAACTTAGTGCTGTAAGTTCTTTCCTAGCTAGGGTAACAAAGTATATTTAAAAAAAAAGGAAAAGGAAAATGAAAGATACAAATACAGTACCAATGAAAATCATTCAAAATGATATACTTAGGTATAGATCTAAAAAAAATGTACAAAACTTGTATGCTGAAGATTATAAAGATGCTGATGAAAGAAACCTAAGAGATTTGGAGAAACATATGTTAACAGATTGCAAGTCTCAATATAGATGAGATGTTAATTCTTCCCATATTGATATATAGGTTTAACACAATTCCTATCAAAATTCCAGCAAGATTTTTTTGTAGAGACAGATAATATTATTCCAAACTTCATATGGAATTGCAAAGGAACTAGAATACCTAAAACAATGTTGGAAAAAAAATATTCGTAGGAATTATCCAATTTCAAGACTCATTATATAATAGTATATTACTTAATATACTAACATTAGGTATAAGGTTATATATCTACATAATAATATATTAATAATAAATATAATATTAGATTACTGTTTGATCATAATCAAAACTGTGTGGCATTGGCAAAGAAATAGACACATCGATTGATGAAACAGAACAGTGAATATAGAAATAAACCCATATATACGTGCCTAATTGATTTTTGACAAAGATGCAAAAACAACTCGATGGAGGAAAGATAATCTTTTCAACAAGTGATACTGGAGTAATTAAACATCTACCAATCAAAAAAGAAAAAAAGAAAGAGAATACTTTGATATGTATCTTACATTAACTCAAAATTTTAAAACTCAATTTATGTATTTTATTTAGTAATTTATTCTTTTTTATTATTTTTATTATTTTAATTAATTAAAAATAACTAAAAATCAACTCAAAAAATTAACTTAAATGTAAACATAAAACTACAAAATTTTTAGAAAATAACATAGAACACGTTCTTTGGGATATGGAGCTAGGCAGAGTTCCTAGAATTGACACCAAAATCATAATCCATAAAGAAAAATGTATAGATTGGTCCTCATCAAATTTAAAATCTTTTGCTCCATAAAAGGTCCCATTAAGTGTATGAAAAGACAAGTTACAGATTGAAAGGAAATACTTTCAAACCACATATCTGACAGAGAACCAGTATCTAGTAAATATCAAGAACTCTCACAACTTAACAGTAAAAGAATCAAATAATCCAAATAGAAAATGGGCAAAACAAAGAAGAGACATTTCATCCAAAAGATATATAGATAAATAAGCACATTAAAGGATGTTGAACATTATTAGCCATTAGGAAAATGCAAATTAAAACCACAATGAGATATTACTACACTTCTAGTAGAAGAGCTAAAACTAAAAATTTAATGACAACACTAAACGTTGGTGAGGATATTGGATCATTCATATTATTGCTGATGGGAATGTAAAATGGTGCAGCAACTCTGAAAAACTGTTTGGCATATTCTTTCAATAACTAAACATTTGTTTACCACATGACCCAGCAATTTTCCTCTTGGGCATTTATCCCAAAGAAATGAAAATTTATGTTCATGCAAAAACCTGTAAATGAATGTTTATAGCAGCTTTTTCCATAATAACTTGAAACTGGAAACAACCCAGATGTTCTTCAAGTGATAAGTAGTCAAACAAACTGATAAATCCATACCATGGGGTACTACTCAGCAATAAAGAGGAACAAGCTATTGACACATACCACAACCGAGAATTATGCTGAATGAAAGAGGCCAATCCCCAAAGCTTACATTCTTTATGATTCCATTTCCAAATCTTTTCAATGATAAAACTATAGAAATGGAAAACAGATTAGTGGTTAAGTGGTTAAGGCGAGGGTGGAAGGGGGAGGCAATCAGGTGTAGGTATAAAAGGGCAACATGAAGAATCCTTTATGGTGATGGAAATATTCTGTATCTTAAGTGTATTCATGTTAATATTTAGGTTGTGATTTCATACTATTATTTTCAAGTGGTAACTGGGTAAATAATACACGGTATCTCTCTGTTTTATGTCTTAGAACTGCATATGAGTTATCTCAAAATAAGCAGTTTATTTATTTATTTATTATTTTAGTAACAAATACACCAAAGCAACTGCTTTCACGGTTATTTGCACTGTCCTTGTGTTACTCTAAAGAAAATGCTCCTGGAAAAATCTGAACAAACTAGCTGCTTATTGGTTTATTTGGACTTGAAATCCCAGAATGCTATTCAATAAACAATGATTTGATCAGTTAGGAAAATTATCTTGGGGAAATGTTCTGAATCAGGGGTCAGCAGACTTTTCTAAAGGGCTAGATAATAAATGCCTTAGGTGCTGCATGTCATATGGTTTTTGTTATAACTGCTTGACTCTGCTATTGCAGTATGAAAACAGTCCAGACAATACATAAATTAAAGAATGTGGCAGTGTTCCAATAAACTTTTATTATGGACAACACAGTTTTAATTCATCAGTTTTCACATACAAAATATGTTTGTTTTTTCAAACATGTACAAATGTAAAAAACATTCTTAGCAAGTAGAATGTACAAAAATAGGTCCTGGATTTAGCCCGCCAGCTACAGTTTGCTGACCTCTGAGCTAAATTACAATTTTTGAAATCTTCTATTGTCTTATGTTTCAGTTTTGCTTCTTTCTTATTTTCTTCTTGAACATTTTCTATATTTCAAATGATACTAACTGCTGCCATTTAGGAATTCCCCCTTACTGTCCCTCCATCTACATTTTCCTTTCTTGTGTTGTCAGAGGATACAAACAGAAGTTTTACTGCTAAAATGTGAAGCTTTGGACAAAATCAAAAAATGGATAAAGTTATCTTCCCCATACTACCTTTTGTTTAATTTTCTTCATAATTTTAGTGAGAAAAAAACACTTTCTTTTACAGGACCTCTTTGATGATATGGGCCTTGAGAATCTTTAAGAGAAGAAACTACATGAAGAAAATTATTTGAAAGATTCAAATTTATTTAGACCAGAAAGTTTTTAAAAAACATAAATAAAAAGCTATAAGAAACAGTGTGGTGCTTCCCTGGTGGCACAGTGGTTGAGAGTCCGCCTGCCGATGCAGGGGACACGGGTTCGTGCCCCGGTCTGGGAAGATCCCACATGCCGCAGAGCGGCTGGGCCCGTGAGCCATGGCCGCTGAGTCTGGGCATCCGGAGCCTGTGCTCCGCAACGGGAGAGGCCACAACAGTGAGAGACCCGCGTACCGCAAAAAAAAAAAAAAAAAAAAAAATGAATAAAAAGAAACAGTGTGGTATGTTGTGGTTATAGGTATTACTTTTGTAGGGGTTCAGAACAGATCTCCCCAAGATGTACCACTTTGACACATGGATTATTTTGAGCTAATGGCAGTTGAGGACCTGCTGGCTCAAGAGAAACTGCTACCCCTCCCTTGATGAGAAGAATTTAAATTGGGGATTTTTCCCAGAAAAAGTTATCACCAGAGATAAATTTTATCTTAGTGGCCTCACCTATATGGCAGAGTAAACATCTAATTACTGAACATCTGTTCTTCTTATTGTCCTGTGAATGACCTTCCTATCCTTGGAAGCCCAGGCACCTATCCCATTCCTTAGCTCAAGATGGCATATATACCTCACTTTACCTTTCTGTCTTTGAACTTCTCATGTTTGTGAGGTTCCCGTACATAAAAAACTAATTTTTATTTCACCCTGTTAACCTGTCTCACATTAATTTAATTCTTAGACCAGCCAGAAGAACCTAGAAGGACATAGGAAAGTTTATTTTCCTTCTTGACACTTGCATGATGGTGGTTGGCAAGGTGGAGGGGGTGGTGATGATGAGCACAAATGGTATTAAAAAGCAGAAAACATAAATAGCTCATGACAATAAAAAGTAGATTGAAATTGTTAAACAAATCACATGAGGAGGGCGTTAGATGAGGTGGCTTTAGTGCCTTAGTAGCCTTTGTGAGCAAACCAAAACCTAAGCCTGAAATGTCTCAAGGATAAGAAATTGAAACCTAAGGACAACCGATCACAAACAGCCAACAAACTTTCCCAAATTAGGCAACTGATTAAGGTATAGCCAATCAAATAATTTCCTGGCTTTGCTTCCCTGTCTTCTCTGTAAAAAGTCTACCCCATATTTCCTGTCAGTAAAGCCCTTCTTAGAGCTTCTAATCACTTTCCATTTGGTGCTGCCAGATTCAAATCAGTTTTTACTCAAATAAATGCTTAAAATGTTTAATATGTCTCAGTTTATCTTTTAACAGAATTAACCTTAAGTCAGAAAAATATAAAACTATGTCAAGCACAATGTGAAATATAAAAGCAAAGCCTAGATGGGAGTAAGGATAGTAAGTAATAACTTGCATATTCTTGAAGTCAAAATACTCCATTGAGACCATGTGGGTTTTAAAGGAGAAGGCTTCTAATGGAATTATTATTTTCATGAAAAATAAGAATTTTTTCTATAAAAATATGCTTAAAGACACCATAAAACACAGTTATTAAATTATATAAACGAAGAACATTCAGGAGTCTTCAGACAATATTGTCTGAGTTTCTTTAGAAAATTAGAATGAATAGATGGAGAACAAAGGCTTTTTTTAAATTAACTGACTTCAAACAATTAATGCAAAAAATTAAATCATTTATTATTTTTACCCTTATGATCACCAAGACTCATTAAGAAATTATGACCATTAATTATCTTTCTATCAGATGGGAGGTGATAAAAAATTTTAATTGAAATGAGAAGTTTTAAATAAAAAAGATTTCTTAAAATATTGACCATAAAGTAAAATGAGGCTTCATCATTACTTATATAGTTAATACATATACTTAAAAGTCATGTTAAAACTCTTTAATAGCTATAGAAAAGTATTAGTACTTATTGAGCACTCTCAAGTTATAGGTCTGGTGCTAAGCAATTTATGTGAATTGATTCAGTTGATGACTCTAAGACTAATATCTCTAATACAACCTTGAGGAGCATGAAGAAGTTCATACATGTATGGTTATCTTTGCTGGTATAACACTTCCACATTGGGGAAAAGAGTATTGTTTTTAAGTGTGTGGTAACACTGGTGTTTTAAGTGGCTTAGAGTTTTTTAACCAGTACTTTTGCAGTAACTATGGAATTATACATTTCAATTTTTATTTTTCCAAACCAGAGAAACTAAATATATGCAATTTTCAGTATATAAGTCTTTTCTAACTAATTAAAAAACACCTCTTTTGCTGCTTTCGGATATCTGGGCCTTCTCAGATCTAGAGATTTGGCCCACAAGTAATTAGCAGATTCTTTCAGGCTTTGGCTGGTTTAAGAATTTTGGGTACCAAGATCATCCCCTCTGAAAGTATACAAACCAGATTACAAGGCCCTTAAATAAACTGATGTGTATGTTATGTGTATGTCATCAGTGCTCTCCTTCTATGGGACTTTTAATCAGTTCCAGTACTGTATTAAATGTTGGAGAAGATAAATCATATCAAGTTTAAAATTAATAAAATTGGGTAGTTAAAAATGTTACAGACAGGTAAAACTGTTAGTTGTATTGATTTGACTTTAAAATGAGCATTTACCATAAATATGCATGATATTTTATTTCCTGGTTCACATACAAGTGAGGCTCACATATTAAGTGTGGCAATCTTGTAAGTCTGGCATCTTTCTTGCCCACTTAGTAGCTGTGTCTTATATGTTAACTAATTTTGGATTTCATGACAATGAAGGGCTGTAAGAATCTCTGTTTAGTAAAATGGAAGTTTTTATTAGAAAAGTTAAGGAACAAAGTCATAAATAGCCAAGACATTGCTTTCTACTTAATGGTAAGCACCACGATGGGTCCCTTGACTCAATATCAAATGTTCACATGACTTTACCAGTTGCATTCCCAGAAGTAAGCGGTAAAGCCTTTGGAAGCGAGCAGAGCACCAGCCAAAGGTATGCAGTCAAGACCTGATCCTAGGACTGAGGCAATGTTGGGGGTACTATTGGGAAGGTCATGACACTCAGAACTGGAAAAGCCTGTTCATTATTTCCTTTTAGCCAGTGAATTATTTGATAGGAATGTTTCTCTGCAGTGAAATGAATATACTCAAGTGATTTCCACATGTAATTTATAAAGTGTTTGAAGAATAAAAAAATAGAATAATTATTAATTAATGTCATCCCAGAAGGGCAGAGGCAATCCATTCTACAACATACTTAAGCATCTAACTGCATATAAGGAAGTGCACCTCGGTTTTCTCTTCACCACATCTTTTTCCACTGTCTGTTCTCAATTATAGATAGCACATTCTACTTTTGAAAAGTCACATATGACCTGACTTTACCCTCATGCATGTACTCTCAATTACTGATACTTTAAAATAATTTTGATTTCAGATAAAATTACCCTCAACGTCCCCACTAACTTGTGGTTATGCTGATGTAGTGTCATCTTCCAGGTCTGCATATCTTCTGTATGTGTGATGACAGATTCTCCTTAAAAGGACTGTGGTTGAACAAGAGTGGGCAGAATTAGCAAAACATGGATTATTCATATGCTGCCATCTGTAGTCGATTGTGTTAAATTTATTCCAGATTTATAATGGGGATGCTTCAGATTAGTCCCACATTGATGGACATTGGTCCAACTACATCAGTTTTTACATCTTCTTTATCTCTCTAGAACCAAATGAAAATTCTTTGGGATACTTACAGTTGGAATCATCTCATGGTCTGCACAAGGAACTTACTGT
This sequence comes from Phocoena phocoena, assembly GCF_963924675.1. NCBI lineage: Eukaryota > Metazoa > Chordata > Mammalia > Artiodactyla > Phocoenidae > Phocoena > Phocoena phocoena. The sequence goes on along the minus strand of NC_089222.1, from coordinate 119,301,959 downwards.
TCATATTTTGCATGCAAACTCTTCTCTATTAGCATACTAGTATGAGTGACAACATAGGTTTTTGTTTATCAACAACCTTCATTTTGTAAGTAGTGCAAGGATAATTTCATTAATGTTAACTTCATGAATTAAAAGCATTTTTCATTTCATAAAACACCATGTGTAACTAAAAAAAATAAAATGGAAGTGATTTGTACATGAATTGAACCTACTTTAATCAGTTCTTTCTTCCATTGTTCCCCAATTCTTTAGCTATAAAATATATTACAGGACTATATATTTTATATTGCATTATCAGAGAATGGAATATCCCACAAATTATTTTTTCAGTAATGGAACTTTATTAACAAGAAAATATTTTTTTAAATATAAGCATATATGTTTAGAACACATTGTTTATTTTACTTACTAAACAGAATATATTATCATAATTTTAGGTTTCTAGGTGTATTTAGTTTTCTTGGAATCATTATTATAGGCCTTGGTAATTAAACTTTGATTGAATATAGTGTCCCAGTTCTGTAATAGAGCGAGATAGTTTTTCAGAAAAAAGAATATGCAAGAGAATGAAAAGACAAGCCAAAGACTGGGATAAAATATTTGCAAAAGACCTGATAAAGGATTGATCCAAGATATATAAAGAACTCTTAAAGCTCAACAGTAAGGAACAAACAACCTGATTAAACAATGAGCCAAAGACCTCAACAGATGCCTCACTGAAGAAGATATACAGATGGCAAATAAACATATGAAAAGATGTTCCACATCATATGTTATCAGGGAAATACAAACTGAAAGAACAATGATATACTACTATACACTAATCAGAATGGCCAAAATTTGAAATACTGACACCGCCAAGTGCTGACAAGGTTGTGGAGCAGCTGGAACTCTCATTCATTCCCGGTGGGAATGCAAAATGGTACAGCCACATTGGAAGACAGTTTGGCAATTTCTCACGAAATTAAACATATCCTTACCACGTGATCCAGCAATCATACTCCTTGGTATTTACTCAAAGGAGTTGAAAACATTTATCACTACACAAAAACCTACACACTTATGTTTATAGCAGCAGGTTAGGGGGAAGGAAGGGATGATTAGGCAGAACACAGAGGATCTGAATGGTGATAGATGTCACGCAGTTGTCCAAACCCATAGAATGGACAACATCAAGAGTGAATCCTAATGTAAACTTCATGGACTTTGGTGATAATGATGTATTAAAGTAGGTTCATCAGTTGTAACAAGTGTACCCCTCTCCTGGGGGATGTTGGTAATGGAGGAGTCTACACAGGCATGGGGATACAGATCATGTGGGAAATCTCCATACCTTCCTTCTTCTCCATTTTGCTGTAAACCTAAAGCTTTTCTAAGAAAATTAAATCTATTAAAAGAAAAAAGAATGTGCTCCTTTAACCTGTCATAACATTAAATGCCTAGGTAGTCTACTGCACTGAGTGTAAGGTCAATACAGTTTTTCAAAGATATAGTTTGGTTATTCATCCCTAAACTACATGATGTTTTGCTCCTTATATTTATATTTTATATTACAGGTCATATATATATATATATATTATAATTTGAGTTTCAACAACTTCATATCCTTTTGTTTCCTTGTAGGGATGTCAGTTGTCTATTGGTTGGTCAGGGTTTTTATTTACTGAATTTAATCTGATGTGGCTAAAATAAAAACAAATAATCAAGGCATTATAATAGTGTCAAAGTTACCATTACTCCTTTAATATTTAATGAATAACGACTACTGCACATGTGTAAGCTGCTATGCAAGAAGTAGTCCTACATCTTCAAATAGCTTAAAATCTAGTACAAATAATAAAATATGTCAAAAAGTTAACATAAGACTAAATGATTTTTCTCCAACACATTGTAACAGTTAAGTCATATGTACCTTCAAAGGCGGATTATGACTGAGAACAGGTGTAAAGAGAGGATTGAGTGAGAAGCAGTGTAAAGAAAATCTAGAAGAGCTTTATGTGCACCTAGACATTGATGGTTAAGTAAAAATCTGGACATTAAGAACAATTCTATGACATTTCAAAATTCATTCTGTGCTTTAATGTTACAAAAATCATATACTTTATGGGATGTGTATTGCAAAGCTTTGTCTGGCGTTCAGTGTGATAGCATCTAGAAGGCTGCAAAAAAAGTTAGTGTTTGGTGCAGTATCGATTTTAGTCCATAGACAATAACATATACAACTCTGCACCAAAGATAGAAAAGAAAAAGATAAAGTTCAGGTATAATGCATGTACCTGAATAAAATCATTGTTAGCTGCATATTTTGTTTGATTAAATAGTTCAAGTATGTTAAAAGGTAGATTACACACTTGACTATTTTCAAAATACTTTTGAAATTGATTTCTACCAAACAAACTCCATGCATTGCTTGTCCAAATGTGTATTTTCTTATTTGAAAATAGGAAATTATATGAAAAGAGAACACGTGTGTGTGTGTGTGTGTGTGTGTGTGTGTAGTGTTATTTACTTACAGTTAAATAATTAAAACTATTCTTTATATGACATTGTTTTCAATTTTAAAAAAAAGGAGCATCTATTTGTTATTTTAAGACAGAAAAGAGAAAAAAGATCAGCAAAATTAAAAGTAACATTTAGATATGCTGAATATATTAAAAAATAATCTAATAACTAGAATAAAACTTGCTTTAGAAAGCATAGCTTAGACTATAGTCAGAGTTGGGGTCAGAATTGACTATTTGATTTCATTTGCTTTATTCACTTCACAAACAATCCATCAATGATCACTGTGTTTAACTGTATTATCTGAATTTGATAATGGTGGTTCCTAGGAGATACATTTCCAGGGTGTGGAAAATGGATCTATTTAACTATTCAGTCTGAGCTTATGAAATATTAACATGTGTATGTGTATATGCAAGAATTTCCTACATATGTTGAGCAAGCATGGTCAATATGTTTCATTTCAAAAGGTTTATTGCTTAGATTATAACTACAAAATGTCTTTCCCCATATACATAATAACAAGCATCTAAGAATGCAGTTATAAGGTCTCATCATGATATTTAATAACTTACTTTAGAACTTGACCCTTCCTACTCCCTTCACTATCATTTGTCCAAATTATTATTGAAATTCCTTTCTTTTAATAGGAGTAGTGAATTATTGAAGTAGTTTTCTTTCTACAGTTCTAGATATTTATGTTTGCTGTTATAAGGAAATAAGCATCCACTTAATTCAAGGAAGTGCTTTTTAAAGACTGGGGAGTTACTATAGAAGGAGGCCTTCTCACCACAGTGAACACATCATCCACATCTCGGTATGTTTCAACAGAGGCTGGAAAAATGTGCAGATGAATCCCACAGAAGATACTGCCCTGTTGAGACAGGGTAGACCAGATAATCTGAAGCCCTTTTGGCACTGTGACCCTGATTAAAGTCATTTAATCAATCTGTGTTCACTTTCCTCTCTTTTGTGATAGGAATAAAGATAATAATTACTCCTTAGATTGTTGAAAGGATTAAATACATAAATTCACCTACAGGGGTAACAGCATGTCTACACATAATGAATATTAAATAATGTTAGCTATTATAGTCATTTTAAGCCTCAAAACTTTAGGCCCAATTGAAAATAACAAAAAGCTATCTAGCAATATGTCCCAGCAACGTTTCTTATAAACATCAATGCTGCTACCACTATTGTACATTTATATGATGCTGTATTTTACATATATCATTTGATAATCTTCACTTCTTTAAAAACTAAATAGGGTCGGTGTTATTATTCTCATCTACACACCAATGAACTGAAGGTCAGAGTGATTAGCATCCTTGCTTAAAGTAATATATCTGGGATATAAAACCCAGAAACCCAGGTCATCTGATTCTTATCCAAGGCCAGCTTTTTTTTTTTCACTAAACACGCTGTTTTTTTGAAGAGTAAATCTTTTAGGTTGTTGTATTTTTTCTTCCTGTTTCTCCCTCTCTTTCTCTCTCTGTTTGTTTCTGTCTCTGTCTCCGTCTGTCTCTCTCTCCCTTTTTTCTCCCTTCTCCCACCTCCTGCCCACCGTGGGGGTAGTGGGATAGGAGGAGGCATAGAATATAAAATTATTTTACCATTAAAATTGTATTGAATATTTTTGAGTCTTGTTTAGACCACTAGACATTGGGTTTTTTGTTTTTTGGGTTTTTTTGAGGATGGGATAAAATTCACTGAAAACAAGTAAAAGCAAATAGTTTTGAGTTTAGTGAATTCTGATTATTTGGACTGTTTGCTTTATGCAAAGAAGAACGTGAGGAATGTGAGGAACGTTTAGAGCTCTGTTTCGTGATAACTTCTGGAAAAAAAGCGAATTGGTAAGAATTCAAGTTAAATTAGACTGTCATCCAGTTTTATTAACATGATAAGTAAACATACTGAGATGTTTTTTATGATTATTTTCATCAAGAAAAGGCCTAGTTCTAAAAAAAGTATTTTCTTATAGATTTTTTCCATACAATTTTGAATCTTCACAATTAAAATTTATTCATTTCAAATATAGTTGAACCATTTTAATAACATCTCCAAAGATCAAATTAAATCTATAAAGAATAATAGGACTGCACATAGTATTAAAGAGCATGTTATTAACTTAAATGACTGTGAATCAGATTTCACAAAAATCCATATATCCACTTTACATGGAGACTTGAGACTGAGACTGAGACTGAAATCTAATTAATATCTGCATATAAACTCAGGTTAAACTTTTTTGTAAACCATAAATAATATGCAGGACTTGTAAAGATTTTCAAATAAAACATCCACTTTATCATAATTAAATAAAATTTTATTTACTTAATATATACAGTGTTGTCTGATATTTCATTTTTAAAATATTCATTAATCTGTAGTACAGGTTCACTTAAGGCAAATTAGAAATATAGGAAATCCATAAAAAAAAATACAATTTTCCTAAAAGACTGCATGGTATGTATTTAAAGTGTAACTATAACTTAGTATTGTGATGGAAAATTATGAACTTAAGTTTATTATCAGATTTTTTCTTTACTAGGGTCATAAACTATTTTCTGTTCTAATCTATATTATTTCAGGATAGTTTAAAAAGTATGGAGTTTAGAGAGAAAGTAAAAGTTCACACTTAATGGTTATCATGAAACCACTTATTTTCCACTTGTAGTAAAAGTATTATGACAAGCATAGAAGTTATAGAGTTTGAATCATGAAATTAATATCGTTAATTTAGTCTGTTGTTTTAATGACTGAAAATTCAGTTATATTCAGTCATAGAATGCAGATAAATTAGGTAGAAAAGGTGACAAAGATGCATTGATTATTAGAAGTTTTCTTGAGATCAGAAAGAAAACAGAAGAGAAAAATGCCCCAAGAGGGATCAAAAGAGTAATATTGAATCACTTGTTTCATAAAAGCTTTCTGTGGGTTATAAAATGCACAGAAGGTTTTGTATTGGTATAATCTTATAATCTACCTTTTTGAAAATAGAGTAAACAAATTGTGTTCAAACAACCCAAATCCTCCTACCACTTTATTATTTACTGGGGGGCTTTTGGGAGCTTTTAATCCTATATTGACAAACATTTTTATTTATTTAAATTTGGAGAGGTATTTACTGCAAAATATTTGAGAAGTGGTGGAGAAGTAGGCTTCTCTCATTAGAATGTAAACTCTATGAGGGCAAGGATATTTGTCTATTTTGTTGACTGCTGTATCACTGGTGTTTTGAAGAGTGCCAGGCACAAAAGAGGTGCTCCAAATAGTCATAAAATTAATGAATATTGAGTTGTTCTCACTTGTATAACCAAGTTAATTTTCCAAGGTGGTTTTTCTCCTTGGAAAAAATAATTGCAGTTTTATGTGGAAATTTAAATGGAATATTTTCAATGACCAAAGTAATATTCTGAAAAAAAATGAACAAATGTGAAGTTTGCCTTATAAAAATCTTTAATATATCTATAGTCATTTATGCTCAAAATAATCAGTACAATGCAAACATATTCCTAGAGTCTTTATAGATGGCAACAGAGTATAAATGCAAAACAGCTTACTAGTTCTACAACATGAAAATGCTCTTTCCACTTGGTATGCCATACATTTTCTTTTAACAACATAATTTGAAGATAAATTCTCTCCTCATTGTTAGTTGTAAATTAGACACCATAAAATCTTACTACAAACAATTTGGTAGATAGTAAATTTACACCATAATTTAAATGAGTGTTTCCCCATCTTAAATTTACCAAACACTGGTTACAATAGTGTTTCTCATCAAAAGTATGGGAAATGCTAGAAGAGAGTCAAATGTTAAAGAGCTGAAATGCATCATGGTATTGTGAACCCTCAAAAGGGAACATGCCACACGGTATTTCAAAGATATATCAGTACCTTCAGACAAAAACTGTATGAGTTCACTTAGATGTGGAATCTAAAAAACAAAATAAATGAATATAATAAAACAGAAACAGAGATACAGAGAACAAACAGGCGGTTTCCAGAGGGGAGGGAGGTGGGGGTAGGAAAAGAAATAAGTGACGTAGACTGGGAGGTACAAACTTTCAGTTGCAAAATAAATGAGTCATATGTATGAAATGTACAGTGTGAGGAATATAGTCAATAACTATGTAATATCTTTGACGGTGACATATTGTGACTAGGTTTATGGTGGGATCATTTTGAAATGCATAGAAATACCACATCACTAATGTTGTGTAACAGGAACTAACATAGTGTTATAGGTCAATTATACTTCCAACACAAACAAACAAACAAATTCATAGAAAAAGAGATCAGATTTGTGGCAACCAGAGGCAGGGGGTTGGGGGGAAGGGGCATCGGATGAAGGTAGTCAAAAAGCACAAACTTCCAGTTATAAGATAAATAAGGACTAGGGATGTAATGTACAGCATAAGTATAATTAACGCAGCTATATGTTATACATGAAAGTTAAGAGAGTAAATCCTGAGTTCTCATCACAAAAAAATTTATTTTTTTGTACATCTTTAATTTTGTATCTATATGAGATGATGGATGTTCACTAAACTTACTGTGGTAATCATTTAATGATGTATGTAAGTCAAATCATTATGCAGTACACCTTAAACTTATACCGTGCTGCATGTCAATTATATCTCAGTAAAACTGGAAGAAAAGCCAAACCAAAACAAAAAATAGTAAAATCAAAAAGAAAAAATAAAAGATTTATGGGATATCTCATTAGAATAAAGTTACATTGAGTTTCTCATTAATTATAAAGAGCCAGTAAGAGGGACCTTCAAGATGGCAGAGGAAAAAGACGTGGAGATCACCTTCCTCGCCATAAATATATCAAAAATACATCTACATGTGGAACAACTCCTGCAGAACACCTACTGTACACTGGAAGAAGACTTCAGACTTCCCCAAAGGCAAGAAACTCCTCATGTACCTCAGTAGGGCCAAAGAAAAAAGAAAAAACAGAGACAAAAGAATAGGGATGGGACCTGCACCTCTGGGAGGGAGCTGTGAAGGAGGAAAAGTTTCCACACACTAGGAAGCCCCTTCACTGGTGGAGATATGGGGTGGGTTGAGGGGAAGCTTCAGAGCCATGGAGGAGAGCACAGCAACAGGGGTGCGGAGGGCAAAGCAGAGAGATTCCCACAGAGAGGATTGGTGCCAACCAGCACTCACCAGCCTGAGAGGCTTCTTTGCTCCCCCGCCGGGGTGGGTTGGGTCTGGGAGCTGAGGCTTGGGCTTCGGAGGTCAGATCCCAGGGAGAGGACTGGGGTTAGCTGATGAACAGAGCCTGAAGGGGGCTAGTGTGCCACAGCTAGCCGGGAGGGAGTCTGGGAAAATGTCTGGACTATTAAAGAGGCAAGAGACCATTGTTTCGGGGTGCGTGAGGAAAGGGGATTCAGAGTACTGCCTAAACGAGCTCTAGAGATGGGTGCGAGCCACGACTATTAGCACGGATACCAGAGACTGGCATGAAATGCTAACGTTGCTACTGCAGCCACCAAGAATCCTGTGTGCAAGCACAGGTCACTATCCACACACCATCCCCCACACCAGGACCCTGTGCAGCCCACCATTGCCAGGGTCCCACGATCCAGGGTCAAGTTCCTAGGGAGAATACACGGCCCTCCTCAGGCTGTTGCAACATCACACTGGCCTCTGCCGCCACAGGCTCACCCCACATTCCAATTATAACTACCGTACCCCTCCCTCACCCTGGCCTGAATGAGCAAGAGCCCCCTAATGAGCTGCTGCTTTAACCCCGTTCTGTCTGGACAGGAACAGATGCCTGAGGGAGACCTACATGCAGAGGTGGGGCCAAAATGAATGCTGAACCCTGGGAGTTGTGCGAACAAAGAAGAGAAAGGGAAATTTCCCCCAGCAGCCTCAGGAGCAGTGGATTAAATCTCCACAATTAACTTGATGTACCCTACATCTCTAGAATACCTGAATAGACAACAAATTACCCCAAAATTGAGGAGGTGGACTTGAAAAACTGTAGACTTGGGATGAGTTAGCTGTGACTGATTTGTTTCTGACTTTTATGGATATCTTAGTTTAGTTTTTAGTGCTTGTTATCATTGGTGGATTTGTTTATTGGTTTCGTTGCTCTCTTCTTTTATTATTATTATTAAATGTTTATTTTAATAATTTTATTTATTATTATTTCTTTCTTTCTTTTTTTCACACTTTTCTTCTGAGCTATGTGTCTGACAGGGTCTTGCTGCTCCAACCTGGTGTCAGGTCTGAGCTTCTGAGGTGAGAGAGCTGAGTTCAGGACATTGGTGCACCAGAGGCCTCCCGCCCACAATATAATATCAATTGGTGAGAGGTCTCCCAGAGATCTCTGTCTCAACACTAAGACCCAGCTACACCCAAAGGCCAGCAAGCTCCAGTCCTGGATGCCCCATGCCAAACAACTAGCAAAACAGGAACACAACCCCACCTGTTAGCAGAGAGGCTGCCTAAAATCATACTAAGTTCAAAGGCACCCCAAAGTAGACCACCAAACGCAGCTCTGCCCACCAGGAAGACAAGATCCAGCCCCACCCACCAGAATGCAGGCATCAGTCCCCTCCACCAGGAAGGCTACACAACCCACTGATCAAACCTGACCCACTGGGGGCAGACACCAGAAACAACGGAAATGATGAACCTGCAGACTACGAAAAGGAGAACCCAAACACGGTAATTTAAACAAAATGAGAAGACAGAGAAATATGCAGCAGATGAAGCAGAAAGGTAAAAACCCACCAGACCAAACAAATGAAAAGGAAATAGACAGTCTACCTGAAAAAGAATTCAGAGTAATGAGAGTAAAGATGATCCAAAATCTTGGAAATAGAATGGAGAAAATACAAGAAATGTTTAATAAGGACCTAAAAGAACTAAAATGCAAACAAACAATGATGAACAGCACAATAATTGAAATTAAAAATTCTCTAGAAGGAAGCAACAGCAGAATAACTGAGGCAGAAGAACGGATAAGTGACCTGCAATATAAAAGAGTGGAAATAACTACTGCAAAGCAGAATAAAGAAAAAAGAATGAAAATAATTGAGGACAGTCTCAGAGACCTCTGGGACAACAGTAAGCGCATCAACATTCGAATCATAGGGGTCCCAGAAGAAGAAGAGAAAAAGAAAGGGACTGAGAAAATATTTCAAGAGATTTTAGTTGAAAACTTCCCTAATATGGGAAAGGAAATAGTCAATCAAGTCCAGGATGCACAGAGTCCCATATAGGATAAATCCAAGGAGAAACATGCCAAGACACATTAATCAAACTATCAAAAATTAAATACAAAGAAAAAATATTAAAAGCAGCAAGGGTAAAGCAATAAGTAACATACAAGGGAATCCCCATAAGGTTAACAGCTGATCTTTCAGCAGAAACTCTGCAAGAATGGATTGGCAGGACATATTTAAAGTGATGAAAGGGAAAAATCTACAACCAAGATTACTCAACCCAGCAAGGATCTCATTCAGATTCAAAGGAAAAATTAAAAACCTTACAGACAAGCAACAGCTAAGAGAATTCAGCAGCACCAAACCAACTTTATAACAAATGCTAAAGGAACTAGTCTAGGCAGGAAACACAAGAGAAGGAAAAGACCTACAATAACAAACCTCAAACAATTAAGAAAATGGTAATAGGAACATACATATCGATAATTATCTTAAATGTAAATGGAGTAAATGCTCTAACCAAAAGACATAGACTGGTGCTTCCCTGGTGGCGCGGTGGTTGAGTGTCTGCTTGCTGATGTAGGGGATGCAGGTTCGTGCCCCGGTCCGGGAGGATGCCACGTGCCATGGAGCAGCTGGGCCCGTGAGCCATGACCTCTGAACCTGCACGTCTGGAGCCTGTGCTCCGCAACGGGAGAGGCCACAACAGTGAGAGGCCCACGTACCGCCAGAAAAAAAAAAAAAAAAAGACATAGACTGGTTAAATGGATACATAAACAAGACCTGTATATACGTTGTCTACAAGAGATCCACTTCAGACCTAGGGACACACACAGACTGAAAGTGAGGGGACGGAAAAAGATATTCCATGCAAATGGAAATCAAAAGGAAGCTGGAGTAGCAATTTTCATATCAGACAAAATAGACTTTAAAGTAAAGACTGTTACAAGAGACAAAGAAGGACACTACATAATGATCAAGAGATCAATCTAAGAAGAAGATGTAACAATTGCAAACATTTATGCACCCAATATAGGAGCACCTCAATACATAGGCAAATGCTAACAGCCATAAAAGGGGAAATTGACAGTAACACAACCATAGTAGGGGACTTTAACACCCCACCTTCACCAATGGACAGATCATCCAAAATGAAATAACTAAGGAAACACAAACTTTAAATGACATATTAAACAAGATGGACTTAATTGATATTTATAAGACATTCCATCCAAAAACAACAAAATACACTTTCTTCTCAAGTGTTCATGGAACATTCTCCAGGATAGATCATATCTTGGGTCACAAATCAAGCCTCGGTAAATTTAAGAAAATGGAAATCATATCAAGTATCTTTTCCGACCACAATGCTATGAGACTAGATATCAGTTACAGGAAAAAAAACTGTAAAAAACAAACATATGGAGGCTAAACAATATACTGCTAAATAACCAAGAGATTACTGAAGAAATCAAAGAGGACACAAAAAATACCTAGAAACAAATGACAATGAAAACACAATGACCCAAAACCTATAGGATGCAGCAAAAGCAGTTCTAAGAGGGAAGTTTATAGCAATAAAATCCTACTTCAAGAAACAAGAAAAATCACAAATAAACAGCCTAACCTTACACCTAAAGCAATTAGAGAAAGAACAAAAAAACACCAAACTTAGCAGAAGGAAAGAAATATTAAATATCAGATCAGAAATTAATGAAAAAGAAATGAAGAAAACAATAGTAAAGATCAATAAAACTAAAAGCTCATTCTTTGAGAAGATAAAAAAATTGATAAACCATTAGCCAGACTCATCAAAAAAAGAGAAAGAAGACTCAAATCAACAGAATTAGAAATGAGAATGGAGAAGTAACAACTGACACTACAGAAATACTAAGGATCATGAGAGATTACTACAAGCAACTATATACCAATAAAATGGACAACATGGAAGAAATGGACAAATTCTTAGAAAAGCACAACCTTCCAAGACTGAATCAGGAAGTCACAGAAAATATAAACAGAACAATCACAGCACTGAAATTGAAACTGTGATTAAAAATCTTCCAACAAACAGAAGCCCAGGACCATATGGCTTTACAGGCAAATTCTATCAAACATTTAGAGAAGAGTTAAGTCCTATCCTTCTCAAACTCTTCCAAAATATAGCAGAGAGAGGAACACTCCCAAACTCATTCTACAAGGCCACCATCACCCTGATACCAAAACCAAACAAAGGTGTCATAGAAAAAGAAAACTACAGGCCAATACCATTGAACAACATAGATGCAAAAATCCTCAACAAAATACTAGCAAACAGAATCCAATGTCACATTAAAAGGATCACACACTATGATCAAGTGGGGTTTATCCCAGGAATGCAAGGATTCTTCAATATAAAAAAATTAATCAATGTGATACACCATATTAACAAATTAAAGGATAAAAACCATATGATTATCTCAAAAGATGCAGAAAAAGCTTTCGACAAAATTCAACATCCATTTATCATAAAAACTCTCCAGAAACTAGGCATAGAGGGAACTTCCTCAACATAACACAGGCCATATATGAAAAACCCACAGCCAACATTGTTCTCAATGGTGAAAAACTGCAAGTATTTCCTTTAAGATCAGGAACAAGACAAGGTTGGCCACTCTCACCCCTATTATTCCACACAGTTTTGGAAGTTTTAGCCACAGCAATAAGAGAAGAAAAAGAAATAAAAGTAATCCAAATCAGAAAAGAAGAAGTAAAGCAGTCACTGTTTGCAGATGACATGATACTATACATAGAGAATCCTAAAGATGCTACCAAAAAACTACTGGAGCTAATCAATAAATTTGACAAAGTATCAGGATACAAAATTAATGCACAGAAAGATTTTGCATTCCTTTACACTAATGATGAAAAATCTGAAAGGGGGATTAAGGAAACACTCCCATTTACCATTGCAACAAAAAGAATAAAATACCTAGGGATAAACCTACCTAAGGAGACAAAAGACCTGTATGCAGAAAACTATCAGACAGTGATGAAAGAAATTAAAGGTGATATAAACAGATGGAGAGATATACCAGGTGCTTGGACTGGAAGAATCAACATTCTGAAAATGACTATACTACCCAAAGCAACCTACAGATTCAATCCCTATCAAACTACCAATGGCAATTTTTACATAAATAGAAAAAAATATTCACAATTTGTATGGAAACACAAGACACCCCAAATAGCCAAAGCAATCTTGAGAAAGACAAAGGGAGCTGGAGGAATCAGGCTCCTGACTTCAGATTATACTACAAAGCTACAGTAATCAAGACAGTATAGTACTGGCACAAAAACAGAAATATAGATCAATGGAACAGGATAGAAAACTCAGAGATAAACCCCTGCACATATGGTCACCTTATCTTTGATAAAGCAGGCAAGAATATACAATGGAGAAAAGACAGCCTCTTCAATAAGTGGTGCCGGGAAAACTGGACAGCTACACATAAAAGAATGAGAATAGAACACTGCCTAACACCATATACAAAAATAAACTCAAAATGGATTAAAGACCTAAATGTAATGCCAGACACTATAAAACTCTTAGAGGAAAACATAGGCAGAACACTCTATGACATAAATCACAGCAAGATCCTTTTTGAACCATCTCCTAGAGAAATGGAAATAAAAACAAAAATAAACAAACGCGACCTAATGAAACTTCAAAGCTTTTGCACAGCAAAGGAAACCATAAACAAGACCAAAAGACAACCCTCAGAATGGGAGAAAATATTTTCAAATGAAGCAACTAACAAAAGATTAATCTCCAAAATATACAAGCAGTATATGCAGCTCAATATCAAAAAAACAAACAACCCAATCCAAAAATGGGCAGAAAACCTAAACAGACATTTCTCCAAAGAAGATATACAGATTGCCAACAAACACATGAAAAGATGTTCAACATCACTACTCATTAGAGAAATGCAAATCAAAACTACAATGAGGTATCACCTCACACCAGTCAGAATGGCCATTATCAAAAAATCTACAAACCATAACTGCTGGAGAGGGTTTGGAGAAAAGGGAACCCTCTTGCACTGTTGAGGGTTTGGAGGAAGGGGAACCCACTTGCACTGGTGGTGGGAATGTAAATTGATACAGCCACTATGGAGAACAGTCTGGGGGTTCCTTAAAAAACTAAAAATAGAACTACTATATGACCCAGCAATCCCACTACTGGGCATATTCCCTGAGAAAACCATAATTCAAAAAAAGTCATGTACCACAATGTTCATTGCAGCTCTATTTGCAGTAGCCAGGACATGGAAGCAAACTAAGTGTACATCGAGAGATGAATGGATAGGGAAGATGGGGCATATATATAATGGAATATTACTCAACCAAAAAAAGAAACAGAATTGACTTATTCGTAGTGAGGTGAATGGACCTAGAGTATGTCATACAGAGTGAAGTAAGTCAGAAAGAGTAAAGCAAATACTGTATGTTAACACATAAATGGAATTTGAAAGAAAAAAAAAGGTTCTGATGAACCTACGGGCAGGACAGGAATAAAGACACAGACGTATATAATGGACTTGAGGACACGGGGAGGAGGAAGGGTAAGCTGGGACGAAGTGAGAGAGTGTCATGGACATATATACACTACCAAATGTAAAATAGATGGCTAGTGGGAAGCAGGTGCATCACACAGGGAGATCAACTAGGTGCTTTGTGACCACCTAGAGTGGTGGGATAGGGAAGGTGGGAGGGAGATGTAAGAGGGAGGGTGTATGGGGATATATGAATACGTATAGCTGATTCACTTTTTCATACAGCAGAAACTAACACATTTTAAAGCACTTTATACTCCAATAAAGATGTTTAAAAAAATGATAATGAGCCAGTAAATTGAATTATTTCACCAAAATATTTGCTTTGAATATGACTTTTCATCACAGTATGTATATTTTTCCAATCGAGGCATTTCTCTCCAATCATGTTTATGACTACAATTTGGCAGACATCATGTGAACCATCCACCCTCAGAATTTTGGGAGACCATCAGGAAGGACCACCACACTACGGAGCTACATCAATTCTCAAAAAGTTTACAACTATTTTTCCACCACAATGTACACATAGTGTAAGTTGAAGTTTCTGGCATCTTCCCTGCTTTTTATTTTATGCTAGCTATTTATTCAATTTAAAAGATTTTGTGCAGGGTGGGGGTGGCAGGAATTCTTTTCGATTCCTGATGGGTTTTTTTTTTCCTATAAACAATCCAGGCCTCTCTCCTCTTACTCAGTCTTTCTAGTGACCTAATCTGATTGATATGTTTGCAAGAAAAAATGTCCATGCATAAATCAATCCCCTTTGCTGCCCTATTTTCTTTGGGGATGACCTTCCTGCAAAAAGAGCTATCAGGCAATAAAATGGCCCCATCCCACAGAGGAGACCTTGCTTTTCTAGTACAAATGGGTGAATAAGTTTCTCTGATTCTGAGGTTACTATGAAAAAGTCTGTACATCTATAGGTCCAAGCTAAATCCTCCAATATAGTCTTTATTCACCACAAATGTGATATTTTGGCCTGCCATCTGTCTCCTCTTCCTCTTCCTTTGTCTTATTTCACAGTTGGTTCAGAATTGAAAGGAGCTTGTAGGCTGCATTTCTATCAGATCTCTTAAGGGCCCTTACGATCTACTGAACAAAAATCACCCTTGGAATTTTGCTTCACTTGCAAGTTGAAATAGATTCAATACTTGGTTATGAATTAGTTCATTTTCCATGGGCTCCTTAGATAACTTTAAGTATTATTTATTCCTTCATGTGCCATTTGAGGCCACAGACAGTTTCCTTTGTATCGTTTTGTAGCAGTACTGAGTGCATAAGTGATGCTTCTCTTCACACATGAACATTACTGATAAATATTAACAAGCAGATAATGTGTACGGTTGACAATCATTTCCAGGCATATTGGTAGATTTACTTTCTCTTGCCCAGTTTCTTTATGGTCAGTGGCATGCAGCTGTGAGATAGTTGGCCTGGGTTTGAACTGTAGTCTGTGGCTCAAGAAGAGAGCAAACCTCACTGGACCACACTGGCACATATGAGGCCAAAGCCTTATTAGTGCCATGATTCAACTAACTGAGCTAATTAACCACAGATGAACAATTATTGTCAACCACTGATTCCAATTCTTGAAGAATTATAGGTTGACAAATTATATTAAAATGTATTTAGGACAGACTTGAATGTGTTGTATTAAATATATTTGCAGAAATTTTTTTAAAAATGTCTTTTTTTCCCAGAAATCTTAATACCATTGTAACTGCGTCTAAATAGAAAATGGATCCAGAATAAAAATTACACCAATGCCTCCCTCCTCCTTATCCCCCATATCACACACACACACACACACACACACACACACCACTCACACATGTACAAATGTCCAGTGGCATATATAAGCTCTCCCACTGATATCCAGTATTCTATGGTTACTTCTGCAACATGATTTTGATCAGTGCTCTTGGTTTTGACTACCAATTTCTCTGATTTATAGAGCAGTTCTCTAATCTCTTCCCAAAGATCTTTACATTCCACTTTTCCTTCACTCACTGTCCTTTTATTTCTCTCCTCTGCATTCTCTCTTCCTATTATACACAGACTGATGGGCACAATTCTTTCATGCCAGAAGATACAATTTCTTGAAAAAAGAAAAACAGCAGTAAGTGAAATAAATCTAGTAGAATCATTTTTAGTAAACCATGATTACTAACAGTGTCTTGAGAATATACATCTTGTGATTAGCAAACACATTTTATTATTAATTATATTGTTAAAATATATTAATAAATAAATAAGCAGAAGAACAAAAAAATTAACTGGTTTCTCCACAATGATTAAGATGCTTGCAAGACCTACACTACATTATAAGTGGTTAATCAAAGGCAGAAAGTGCCATGGAATTCCAGAAATTCCTTTTTCCTATTTTGTTCTATACTTATAAGACAATGGGGAGATTTGTGTCTTTTAAAGCTTAAAAAGTGCATAAGATTCTTTATTCTCTGAACAGAAATTGAAATATAATACAAAACGTTCTAACTTGTGAAATTTAGATATAGTTTCTCACACTGACTTTTTCAAAAAATTATATGAACTTTTGGCATGGAAATAAATTATTTACATGAGCAATTTTCAGATAAACTTCATGCTCATATTTTAGAGTAAGAATTTCAAATCCCTGGTTTGAAACTATACCAGCTTGACTTGTATTAATTCAGCATAGTTAGGCTTTTAAAAAATAGACTGATTTTAAGGCTTTATCTCTATTTTTTTCCTTTTAATATGGTACAATCTGTTACAATCAATTCTTGGTCTTTACATTTTGATTTAATATCTTAAATATGTTTTATACTTGTCTACTAAATAGTGTTCTTTTCCCGAAGTCATCAAAAATATCAAAACACTTATTAACCACTGCTGTACTTTTTATTCTTCATTTGCTATTTTTGGTGTTATAAGAAGCTTGTGATGCTTTCCCTCTCCATGATTCTGGCATAATTTCACTTCTATCAGCTTGATGTTCCCATCTAAACTATTTATACTTTCTCTTCATCATTAACAAAGAAGGATTATTTTCTTTTCTTTATTAAGTAAGCAATCATATTGATGAGTAAGTTTTAATTATCACTACATCTGTGGGAAAAGGACAGATAAACTGGCTGTAAACAGTGAACTCTCTATATGGCTTAAATCGACTCCTCCACCTCCCTCAAGCTTTTTTAGGCATTTTAGAGCCAAGGGGAATTAGGCTACCTGTCAGCTGATACCAAAGTTCTAATATTTTTTTGCTTCAGAAAAGTATAACTCAGAAAGGGAAGTTTTATCCGTCGCTTTAAAAAGTGAAAGGCTAGTATTGCACAGAGAAAATTCCTAGAAATTTTCAAATATGGGTCACTAATTACTTTCCAAAATAGAAGTTGCAATCACAAGGTTCAAAAAGTCCTAAAAAATACTTGCTTTATTATATAAAATTCACACAATACTTTACTTATATCTCTAGAATTTTTCCATGACTGAGATATAGAAGTAATATACAGTAATGCATGTGAGTCATGGGTTATGGGTTGCAACAATATAACTGATTGAATATCTGTTTTGTAAATAACAGTTTTTAGGGAGTTAGAAATGGTAAAAATAGACAGATACACAGAGATTTGGTATAAAGTTGTATAAATGTCTAAGGGGAAAATGCATATTAAAAGCAATCTCTTGAGCTATCAAAACAACTTATTTGGGTCACTTAATTGTCAATTTGTTGATATGAGAAAATTAGTTAAAACAGCAGGGTAAATTGAATTGACCAGGTTTCAGATACAATGTATATAACATTGATATGTCAAAACCATCCTGTATTGACCCACTTAGTCAGGTTAGAGGTTGTTTAGGAAAAAGCCAGTATAGAATGGTTTCAATTCTAAAATCAAACAATACAGAAAGTGGACATAGAGGGAACATACCTCAACAAAATAAAGTACATATATGACAAACCCACAGTTAACATCATAATCAATGGTGAAAAGCTGAAAGCATTCCCTCTAAGACCAGGAACAAGACAAGGATGCCCACTCTTGCTGCTTTTACTCAACATAGTTTTGTAAGTCTTAGCCACAGCAATCAGAAATTGGAAAGTAAGAAGTAAAACTGTCACTGTTTACAGATGACATGATATTATGCATAGAAAATCCTAAAGGTGCCACCAGAAAACTACTAGAGCACATCAATGAATTAGGTAAAGTTGCAGGATACAAAATTAATATCTGTTGCATTTCTATACACTAACAATGAAATATTAGAAAAAGAAATCAAGGAAGTTACCCCATTTAACATCATATCAAAAAGAATAAAATACCTAGGAATAAACCTACCTAAGGAGGCAAAAGACCTGTACTCCAAAGCTATAAGATGCTGATGAAAGAAATTGAAGACCACACAAACAGATGGAAAAATATACTGTGTTCTTGGATTGGAAGAATAAATATTGTTAAAATGACCATTACCCAAGGCAATCTACAGATTCAGTGCAATTCCTAACAAATTACCAATGGCATTTTTCACAGAACTGGAGCAAAAATTTTTTTAATTTGTACAGAAACTCAAAAGACCCTGAATAGCCAAAGCAATCTTGAGAAAGAAGAATGGAAGTATCATGTTCCTTGACTTCAGATTAGACTACAAAGCTACAGTAATCAAAACAGTATGGTACTAGCACAAAAACAGATACATAGATCAATGGAACAGGATAGAAAGCCCAAAAATAAACCCATATACTTATGGTCAATTAATCTATGACAAAGGAGTCAAGAATATACAGTGAAGAAAAGGCAGTCTTTTCAATAAGTGATGCTGGGAAAACTTGACAGTTACAAGTAAAAGAATGAAATTAGAACATTTCCTAACACCATATACAAAATTAAATTCAAAATGGACTATAGACCTAAATGTAAGACTGTTAGACCAGATACCATAAAACTAGAGGAAAACATAGGCAGGACACTCTTTGACATAAATTACAGCAATATTTTTTTTTGGATTTGTCTCTTAAGAGTAATGGAACCAAAAACAAAAATAAACAAATGGGACCTAATGAAACTTAAGAACTTTTGTACAGTAAAGGAAACCATAAGCAAAACAAAAAGACAACCTACAGAATGGGAGAAAATATTTGCAAACTGACAGAGGATTAATTTCCAATATACAAACAGCTCTTACAACTCAACAACAAAAAACAAACAACCCAGCTGAAAAATGGGCAGAAAATCTAAATAGGCATTTCTCCAAAGAAGACATACATATATTTTTTGGCCAAAAATAACATGAAAATATGCTCAACATCACTAATTATTAGAGAAATGCAAATCAGAACTACAATAAGGTATCACCTCACACCAGTCAGAATGACCATCATTAAAAAGTCCTCAAACAATAAATGATGGAGAGGGTGTGGAGAAAAGGGAACCTTCCTACACTGTTGGTGGGAATGTAAATTGGTACAACCATTGTAGAGAACAATATGGAGGTTCCTTAAAAAACTAAAACTAGAACTACCATATGATCCATCAATCCCACTCCTGTGCAAATAACCAGAGAAAACTCGAACTTGAAAAGATACATGCACCCCATTGCTCATGGCAGCAGTATTTACAATAGCCAAGACAGGGAAGCAACATAAATGTCCACTGACAGATAAATGGGTAAAGAAGATGTGGTATATATATACACTAGAATATTACTCAGCCATAAAAATAATGGAATATTGCTATTTGCAGCAACATGAATGGACCTAGAGATTATCATACTAAGTGAAGTAAATCAGACAAAAACAAATATCATATGATATCACTTATATGGGGAATCTAAAAAAATGGTACAAATGAACTTATTTACAAAACAGATATAGACTCACAGATATAGAAAACAAACTTATGATTACCAAAGGGGAAAGGGAGGGACATGATAAATGTGGAATTTGGAATTAACAGATACAGACTACTATGTATAAAATAGATAAACAACAAGGACCTACTGTATAGCACAGGGAACTAT
Organism: Phocoena phocoena; assembly: GCF_963924675.1. Classification (NCBI taxonomy): domain Eukaryota; kingdom Metazoa; phylum Chordata; class Mammalia; order Artiodactyla; family Phocoenidae; genus Phocoena; species Phocoena phocoena. The sequence continues at coordinate 119,281,663 of NC_089222.1, read as the reverse complement.
ATTCAATATCTTGTGATAACCTATATGGGAAAATAATCTGAAAAAGAATAGATCTCCATCTATCTATCTATCTATCTATCTATCTATCTATCTATCTATCTATCTATCTGAATTACTTTGCTGTATACCTGAAACATTGTAAATCAGCTTTACCTCAATAAAAAATAAAAATAAAAATTAAATCAAACAAAACAACAACAGTAGCAATGACAACAGTAAAACACTGTTTCTAATGTTCACCCTCTAATTACAAAAAGGATATTATCCTTCCAATGGGCAGGAAAGAAAATTTCCCGCTTTATGGAAAGAATTCTCATACATGTATTGCTGAATTCCATCTCATAAATGACCTCTAAATGGCATTCTAATTGACAAAAACAGTATGAATTGCTATTTTAAAAGTGAAAAAACTATTTTAAAAATGGAAAATGTACTCCTTTGTTATTCATAAGATTCATATAAGCATCAATCTCATATCTTCATTAAATATGCTATTAGTCTAAGTTGGAGCCTGGATTCTGATAATTTACAGAATTAGTGAAAAGTTAGAAGGCTTTCTTAGATATAGAGCTCAAAAAGAAATTCTGTTTAACTTTTTTTACCATCTTTCTGGCAGCCAGCTTACCCTCCATATTACACATGGTGGATCGGTTCTCTGCTCAGTAAATGGCATTTATGATACTATTTGAAGCTGGTATGCATTATGTACCTGTTACCTTCTATTTCATAGCTATAGACTTCAGTCATAAGCCATCATTGGGTCACTAACTCTTGCCAACAATTTCAAAAGTCCTGGCTGTTGGTCACCATGGGGATAGATTGAGAGCATATATTTGGTTCAGCAAATTCTACTGCCATTGTTGGCAAATAATTAAAAGTACATGCTCTTAGTGGAGACATAATATTATGTTGTACTACCTTTGTATAGACAGGACAATGTGGATTTTTTATAAGGCCTTTAACTAAGAGATAAGAAATGCATTAACGAAAACATTTTGCTCACAGGACTAACCAACAACCTCAGACCAAACATATGAGAGTAGTTAAAAGATTAGAATATAGATATATAGTGTTATTGTAAATTAAATGCATCAGGTATCCTCCCTTTTCATGCTATCTTAATTGCCACCACCTAAAGCTAAAAGCTTATCACTCATTCCACACCTGCAACACTGCAACTGTTTCCTGTGGACTTTCATGACTCCAGGATGCCTCTCGCCTTTCTTTCCACACTTCAGCTGTCACCCACATATTACATACCACTTCCAGACTAATCCATTTTAAATGCTACTGTCATCATATTATAACTTTGCTTAAAAATCGATTATAGAGTTCTATTCAAACACAAACTTTTCTATCTAGATGTCAAGACCATACATAAACTGTTTCCATCAGTCTCATCTAAATTAATTTACTGAGGTTCACCAACAAATACTTCTGGATCATCCTCTCACTGTCTCATTAAAGGTCACATCCATTGGAAACTGCATTTTTTCATTCATCAGATTCACCCCATATAAAATGCCTTCCACTTTTACCCTTGTTTCATTAACAAAATTCTACACAGTCAATATTATAATCCTGATGCTTTATGAAGCCCTCTCTTATTGCCACCGTCATTAGGCCCCATCTCCTCTCAACTCCTCTATCCCTAATAACACTTTCTGGTAATAAAGCTTTTATCATTCAAAATTATTTCATGTGTTTCAGATACATTTCCATAATTATATCATAACCTATTTGAAGAGAGGTACAATGTTAATTCCTTTGGTATCTTTTACTTTATGATGAAAACTGTACTAAAATACAGCAAGCACTTATAAATTATTGATCAATTGTAGTGGACATTTATAAAGCAGTAAAAAATTAAAGCATTACATATCTGCTCACTTCAGAATTCATAAAACATTTTCTTCTTGCTTTTCTTGTAATGGAAATGGTTTTTAAGACATAACAGAATTTTTTTTCTTTGCTATTTATGCAAGTTAAAATTTGTCACATGGTACTGACTTTTAAAAGGTAAAACTCTTGTATATAAAACTTCTGAATTTCCAGATATATGTAGCACAGTATTTCAGAACCATGAGAAGACATGTAAATAACAATTTATGCCAACCCCAAAGTGTATTCCTGCTCAAAAATGTAGACACAAACCCCCAAATACTACACACTATTTAAGGCTTTTTCCCATTTCCTCAAAAGTCAGCACATCTGTATTAATAGTATAAGGGAACTTAGTAACAAATGCACCTTAATAATTCTTTATTGAAGTAATTTTTGGATTTCTGAAGGGATTTTATTTTCTTTCTGGTTGTTTTCATTCTTTTAAACTAAATAATCCAGCAATTACAGTTTTTCAAGCTCTATGATCAGTAAAAATGACACCCATCTCAGGGGTGATCAATTCTTGTTAAACTGCACTAGTGACTATTATATAAATTTAACCATTTTGAAAGCTTTTGTCCTTTTGTAAAAAATTGTTTGGTATTTTGTCTGTTTCTTTCAATGCTGTTTATAATTCTAGAAATAAGCTCCCATCGGGATTCTTGTCGAGTTTTTATATACTTACAAAGAAGTGACATTCTAAAGTCAAAAGGTACAACAATTCTATTTTGCCATTAATTCTTTTAAAAACACAGGGATCACTGGTAATTTATCCCTACCAACTAAAGCAACAACAAGGGGTCCAGTAGAAGCTCTCCTAGATAAGATTTCTAATTTCCCTGGATCTCATTACTTCTTTGTTCACACATCTCTACCCTGTCCCTTCTTGTTGGAGGGTTGGATCTGCCTACCTTAGCACCTTTGCATATATATTATCATCTTTGAAGAGGGGGTCATAATGAATATTGATACCACATAGATAATATTAATAATATTTTATAAGATTGATAATGCATATTTTATTAATATTTCTAACAGTAATAGTAAGATATCTAGTGCTCTGAAAAGAAATGCAGCTTAGGAGATTGTTCTAAACACATAGAGATTGAGAAATCTGAGAGCTTGTAGGATATAGACGGGAAAGGTCAAAGTCATGGGGTGGTCTGGGGAAACTAGTGGGATGTGTTTTTCTGCTCTGTATAATATAAATGTGCAAAGTAAAGAGGAGAGCTGTGATAACCAATTTATTTCTATACATTTGTTCATTTTAGGACTGTAGGATTATTCCCAGAAATATGATATTGTTCTCACTTCAAATTCAAATAAGGCATTTTCAAAGAACAACAACCACCAAAAAAAAGGTGTGTTGTCTGATTTCTTTGTAGAATACAGGGCTACTGTTTATCTTTTATGCAATTCTACTGCATAGGGAAAACTCAGCAAACACAGAAATAAACTAGGAAAACTCCACAATCTAAAATATGTTTTCATTTTACTTCTTCAAATTACTTTGGTGTTGAATTTAAAATTCTAATTAAAAAGTATATATATATATATATATATATATATATATATATATATATATATGTATAACTGAATCCTTTGCTGTACAGCAGAAATTAACACAACATAGTAAATCAACTATACTTCAATTTAAAAAATTAAAATTCTATTTCTATTTTACCTGCTCTAAATTTTCTAAAATAACTATTTCTAAATCAACATCAAAGAGAGTAGAATTTATACCAGTATTTCTTTGTTTCATATGCCTTGAGAAAAATCTCAACAATTAATGACACGACGCTTAAGAGTCTCCTTTCTTAACCTACGTCTCGCTCTGCAGACTTTTAATGAAAGCCCAAGTTCAGTAATCAAAGGCATCCATTTCTCTGGAATTGACTACACCCAAATCATCTCTTTAATAAATTAAACGTACTGGTGCCTTACATTCAAATCATTGACTTAGTATAGTCATGCGTCTGTTGTTTTCCAGCAATATTGCAACATAATTATATTCATGAATTCCAGTTTGTGAGTTCTATTTCATACTTTCGTCACATTAAGAAGCATAATGTTTAGTTTTGTCTTAGGAACTCAGTTACCATTTCCAAGTGTCAAAGCAAAGAGGAGGGTAGCCTTGGCCAAAAGACACTGTCCTTTAGATGAGTAAGTGCCAGCCTCCTTGCCACAGTGTCTGTGTGAATGCCCTGTTCATCTTGAGAATTTTTTTAAATTTGATTTGCTCTAGTTGTTGGCGTACTCTACCCTTCTATAAGAAAGGCATTTCTATGATTAAAGCTTATGCACTTGATGCCAAAACTACCAACCAAAAAGTTTAAAATTATAATATTTTTGGTGGGGTATGTTTTCTTTTGTTTTTGGCTATAGGATGAAAACAAAACAAAAAGGCCAGTTTAACTAAAGTGTTCATGAAGTACATTGTGTGGTCTGAAGTACTGTGGTTTGGTGCCACCTAGCCAGAGAACTAGCCAGAGAGTTAGCCAGAGAAGCATATAGATGAACAATACTCCAAATTGGCACTGAGAATTACAAGAGATGGAATTTATATGTTGAGAATATTTTCTCAAATTTCATCTACTATAGCTTCATAGATTATAAAAATAGTGGAAGTGGGACAAAAGTACTGAGAATATGTCACAGTTTTTTCTATGCATGCTTATTCCAAGCAGATAAAAGTATTCTATTGCTATAAGGTCTAATCATTAGATTCAAGTATGAAGATTTACAGGAGGATGAAGAAAAGGGGTGACAGAAAATAAAGGACTATGTAGAAAGAGAGGAAAATTAAAAGAGAACAGATCAAAGAAAATAATAAAAACAGGAGACAGGCTGATTAAAAAGAGAAAATGCTGTTAACAAAGAAACCAAAAAAGCTAGCAACACATAGCACTTAGTTTTGTTTCAAATGGGAGCAAAAGCAAAAAAACTGAAGTTTGGACTGTTGAAAAGCCAACCTATAAGGTTTAGGATTTAATTTCAAGCTCAGCTTTTCCGCATTTTTCTACCATGGAGGTTTTCTTTTTTTCTTTTTAAAAAGGGTCTTTGATCTTTTGCCTTAAAGAGTCCAGTCAATATGTAAAGAATCAAAATTGTGAGTGCTAATACCTCTATTTTGTTAAAGCAAGTATTAAACATTGTACTATTTGTGTGGTCTCAAGACTACTGGAATTGTACTCTGTGTGACTGAGGTGTTTGAAGATTCTGGAAATAAAATGCCTAACCAGGAAACCAAAGTAATTTTTTTTTTTTTTTTTGCCACAAAGACATTTTATTTATTTTAGATGAAATAAACTGAATACTATTAAAAAAAAAATCAATTCTCTCCAACAGAGTTAATTGACAATTACATTTATATCAAAGTCATTAATAAATGTGGATCCTGATAACTCACTATTTGACCTGAGAATATTATCTATGCTACTTTTCACTCTAATTTCACCTAAAACAATAACTATACTTTCTTTGAGTCCATGATCATAAATTAATAAAACCACAAAAAATTCAAATTCCATCTAGACTAGAGCAATAGCAAGCGTATTCCAGATACTTACTTAAAAAGAAAAACCTAAAGAATTTAAAAATTACTGATTGATTTCCTACATATAGTTTTATAATTGGACCTACCACTGGTTATTAAAAGGACCACTGTAATTTCCTGATTACTGTGTGCAACCACGATGCTAAGTAAGATATAAATATACCTATAAATGCAAATATAAATTTAAATATATATCTAAATGAGACAGGTGATATTAACAGATGGAAGAAAATATCCTTGATTTATTTTCTAGAGTTTGAAGTTACAGCCCTAAATACAAGCCAATAGAACTGATTATCAAGTCAATTGGTCTATTTTTCCATGAATAATTAATTTGTAAACCAAGTGCATATCTTGATTATTATGCTCTTATTTTTTTCTTTGGGAAAAAAAACATGTGTTTGGCTGAATGGAAGGCAGATTATCAAAAATGAAACACATGTATCCCAAGAACACTACAAAATAAATAGGATTTAATGACTACAATTTGGTGACAATTAAGCAAAGTTAGTCTGCATAATTTTTGAATTAAACTTAAATATATACTTATATAGAACATAACCACCATATGTAGATTGTTTTAAATTATCTTAATTGGTTAAAATACTTATTATTTTTATATATTTATGCTATTTTTCAAAGACTCAGAAACCAAAATTTGACAAACATTTCTGGGAAATTCTAGATATGTAGACCTGAGGTTATTTTAAAACACAAGATTTTAACAAGGTCTACTGTTTTATAATTAAATCTTACAACAGTAGGACATGTTTTCAAAGGTCTTTTGAAATGTCAGCATTGGGACTTTTCAGTAAAATTGAAATCTAGGACAAGAAAATGGAAAACTAAATGTAATAGTAGATAGACAGGGATCTCACAAAAATGTTGGGGCATATTTACCAAATATTAAACCATAGGTAGGATTTCAACTGGTAGAACTGGGAGGATAAAATTTATAGGAGGAAGGGGATTGGAAAGTATACCAGCTGGACACAATTACAGGGTGTGTATGGGAGAGGTAAGAAATTTTATGAAGAGAAAGGAGGTTGGGAGTAGACTGTAAAGAGGATAGTAATCTGAATCTGGATGACCAATTTGGAAGTTGTTTTGTGAATAACTTGGAATCACTGATATTCTCTGCATAACATGGGCAGGACTGTGCTATAAGGCAGTAGTGGATTAGAGGTAGTAAGTGGGAAGACTGGAAGTCAGAAGACTCTTATGAGAACGGTGCTAAACATTTAACAACTTTATCCATTAACTAGCATAAATGAAAAAAATATTTTAAAATGACGAATTAAAATTTTTTATGCTTATCTAATTAGCAAACATTAAATACCACTGGACTTTCCAGTACTGGTAAGAATGAAGTGAATTTGGAAGTCTCATAAATTTCTCATGGAAATATAAATTGGTACTATCTTTCTGGAAAGTATTTTCCCAAAATGTATCAAAAAATCTAAACTTGCAGGATTATAATAATTTAATTTATAGAAATATATCCAGCGGAAAAATTAAAATATAGATAAATGTCTATAAAATGATATGTATATGAAATAAAATATTGAGCTATGTTAAAAAATTTACATACAAAGAACTTTAATTTTCATGAGAAAATACTTATTGAATTAATACATAACAGTGCTAAAACCAGGCAGAGTGTGTTTAGGTGTCAGTTTAAAAACTACTGCATGGAAACTAAATAATATCTGAAGGAACTAGCTTAAAAATACAAATATCTGTTTTTTTCTGGATGATGGAATTATTCATTCGTATAATAAACAACTGTTGAGCAACTAGAACTATCTGTCATCATGTAGCATGCTTCTGGGAATACAAATACAATTCAGTTTATAAAATATTAGGGAGAGTTTGATAATCAATAAATGCAATGCATTGCTCTGCTTGATGTTTATTCATAGAGTAAGGGTTCCATAGAGAGTATGGATATGCCTAAGGGGGGCCTTGACCAAGCAATACTGAGGCAAGGGTAGGGGCATGCAGGGTGGGAAGAGCTAAGGGAACGTAGGAAGAAGACTGAAGAAAGAGTTGGAGCTATGTTGGAGAAGACGGTGAGGCCAATTTTTGTAAGGTATAGAGAAAAGAAAAATACAAGGGGAAAAAATGAAGGATACCTTTTCATTAAAATAATGGCAATCTCAAAGGAGTAAGGAGAAGCTAGCCACAGATCTGGAAAAGAAGGAGTTAGACCAAGTTGAATGGAATGAAAGTGCCCAAGAAGAAAGATGTCAATGTAAGTTGATATATGAGAAAATAAACATCTCAAAAATGCTTCCTTTAAAAAAGTCAAGATCTAATTTGTTGGCTAAAAGAGAAAAGGTCTGATTGTTACAAGGAGAATATTTCTTTTTCTTAATGCAACTTTTTGTCAAAAGTGTTCTTAATTATTTTTTAGCTCCATGAATACATGAATTCCTTATTTTAAACCCAAGATAACAAAAACTTTATATTCTAATGGGTTATTGATGCTAAAAATACAAACTTTTTTTGCTCATGAAATCCTAAGCTGGAAAAATATGTTAGTAGTTAAACTTAAGGAAGGATTTATTTTTAGACACTAAATTAAAAATATACTCCATAAAATTGGATACAAGCCTCTTGCTAAAAGTAGATTGGAGCAATATTAAAATAAACAAACCCTTATTTTAATTATATATTACATCAAGAAACTCATGAAAATACTAGTCTTGTATGGCATAATTTTTCAACAGTCCTTCAAACAAGCACATTGTCCCACCTTCCCCTCACCCCTGCCCTGTCCTCTTGCAACCCTCAAAGTCATACACTTACAAACAATGTATGATAGTTGAGAAGTGAGGAAGGGAATTTTGTTTTTGTGTTTCCCCTTTAGAAAGTTTTTTCTATTTAAAGTTCTTTTTTGGAAGCATTCCAAATTCTCTTGATATTTATTAACAACACACAGGTCAGAGCTATATGTGGCTCTGTCTGGTCAAGAAAATATTCCATCGAAGAGAGAGGAGGCATGGAGTCAGAAGGGGAACAAGCGGTGAGAATTTGGGTTAACAAAGAATCAACCCATCCGATGTGTTCATGAGTAATGACTGATCTTCAAATTATCTTAAATGATAAAATATTATTTTTGTTTGTGAAGCCAATTTCTAAAAAATTGTTTTTAGTATGACAAATGAGTGTTATAAAGGCTTTATCTGTTTATTTATGACTTGGACATGCATGGCCCAATATATATATTTTAAAATGGCAATTATGACAATATGATGAAAATGATATACATTTTCTGACAACATAAATTAGAAAAAAGTTATCAAACTAAGTAATTAGGTTTTATATCTGGTTTCGATAAAAGTTAACTGATTTGCTTGAAAAATATCTTAATGATGATAATGAAGTATAGTAAAATCTGAGTAATAATGAATCTAAAAAACTTTAAGACTATGGAATTGATTCACCTTTATGGCATTCAACCTCATATTTTTTTACTAATATTGATCCCACAAAGATCTCACTAATGTGTATAGGAATAATTAAAAGTCAAATATTAACTGGACTAAAATGTTGTCTTAAACATATTTTATATAAGATTTAATAGCTGTCTAAAGCCTATTTAATTCTCAAAGGAAAAAAAAGCCTTCCTAGACTGTTTCTTTCTGTGGTCATTTAAACTTTCTGTAACTTTGTTTTACAGTGTAGAAAATGAAATCATTTTTTTAGATTACGCTAATTCATGTGAAGGCGACATTAAACAATACAGGAGTTAAGCATATGTTATTAAGTCAAATATTTAATTTATTTTTACTCCCATTTATTTTTATATCATTGGCATTCTTTCTAATGAGCTAATGTATGAAAATACTGCCATAGCTGAATGAGTTAGATATTGAAAACATCACACTTTGAGAAGGTTGTTCTTTAAGTGAGTTGGGTGCTATAACAAGAAAAACAAAAAATCTGATAGGAAAAAGTGGGATCCTGAGTGCTGAGTAATCCTTGATCATGTTTTTGTGCTCATATGTGAACAGGATTAGTTTAATTACTTCTGAATTGAAACAAAGTGGATTGTTTAAAAATAAGATTTACAGAAATGGAACATATTTCAAGATTTGGGTGCTCTTCTATTTGTTTGGGAAAGATTTTTCCTAGAATTTGGATCCTTGTTTTTCAAAATACAAGGCATGTTTTGAAAGAAGCCATCCCACATTAATATTCAAAGACATTAAGATTTCGGATAAGACTTTGATCATATCAGTCCTGCATTTATAATTTTACGTACTCTACGGGCTCAGCATGGTTTGAAGCTATGTTCACTTCCTGCCATAGGTATACTGCTGGACTGTTTCACTTACATCAGTAAATTACCTTCCACCTCTATATGGATTATACTCAAATCACTACCTCCAGTTTAGCTCTAGTCTAAGTTTCTCTCTATCTATTCAACAGTCAACCTGCATAACTAACTGAATGTACCTAACACACATCAACCTCTCAACATGTTCATAATTGAACTCATTGTCTGTTCTCCAAACCTCTTCTTTGTAGTCAGCTAATGGCACCTTTATCTACCCAACCTTTCTTGCAAACTTTGAGAGTCATCCAAGATTTCCAGCTCATGTTAACCTCCCTCACATGAGTGGTCAATCTGATATCTAAAATAGCTCTTGGATAACCTACACAGTTACCTTCTTCTTATTCTTCTATTCATTGATCACTCTCCTCTTTACTGACTTTTCTTACTTGATCAATTTACTTAGCTTTCATAGTTGCAAAAACTTCCAGAGATCATTCTAAAACGTAAATCTGGTCAATTCATGCCCATTCTTAATATTTATTCATTTGTTCTTCACCATCTTTAGAATTTAATTCAAAGTCATTAGCATTGCATTCGAAGCTCTTGTGATCTGGCACATGCCTACTTGTCTTATTCCTCCCCCACCTATCCTCTGTGTTTCTCAACATCACATGGTTTATTCCTCAAGTGTGATTTTCCTGCCATTAATATTTGTTTAATGTAACTGGAACTCCTTTATCCATCTTGTCAGCCTGCCGGACTCTTCAAATCTCTACCTTCATATCCTGTTTTCTGGGAAGCCATACCTGAGGTTTCTGAGATAGATTAAGGTTAAAAAGCTATCCTCTGTGCTTTTACATCTGTGTGCACTCCTCTGAAGACAGACAATCTGATTTATGCCTATGAGTCTGCAAAGCCTAATACAGTGCCTAGTACAGAGCATGTGCTCAGTACTCATTGATGAAATCAGCATATGAATAAACACTTGAATGGATGACAATAAATGATGAGAGGCTACCCACATGCTTTGTGAACTTGGACTGTTAAATATTTCTGAGTTTTAACACTCAACTTAGATTTGTACATTTTGGAGTCTATATATTTAAGATAGATAGGTGAAACTGATTACTAAAAATACTCGTTCTCACAGACTGTGTCCAGGGGAAAAGGAGTGGCATTACATAAATTTTGTCTACTTCTTTCATAAAAGATAATCCAAAATGGTAATCTGAGAGAATCATAATTTATTCATGTACGACCTTACCATTCTGAGTTTTCCATTAACTGAGTTGAAAAAACTTACTGAGTAGGTATTATGAGTGAAATATTAGGGATGTAATGACGTCTGTGCTGTTAATGTCTCCATTTAGTTGAAGTTCTTAGGTTTTGGACTGCTATGTGGAAAAGCTGAATTTGTGGTTGAGAGACTGAAGGGTAAGCATTCTCTTCCTGTTGACTAATCCATTTTGAGTTTCCCTGCAGGTGTGTGTATTAACTGGAGACCTAACCTTTATAACACTGACTCAAACATGTGGAGAGTTCAAGAATCTATTTGGTCTTTGGACATCTCAAATTGGGAGATGCTCAAAGATCACTACCGATATGACTGAGTCACTGGGGTTGGTTGTAAAAAAAGAGTAAGAGGTAACTGAACTGTCACATGATGACAATGAGGTGACTACTGGTCAACGCTCTTCCCTTTGCTCACTATATTACTCTCTAGATACAGAGGCTGATAAAATGTTAATTCTCTGAACTGTAAAGTATGTTTTAAATGATTTTTTCTGGAGCCACCTAAAAAGGAAGTGTATTTTCCTTTCTAATAATAGTGGAACATGGAAATACACCCACAAGAAAGGCAAAGCAGAGAACTAAGGCAATTATAAGGGTGAATTAGGCACAAAGCTTGTTTCTGCCTCAATAATCCAGGTAATTAAACTGAAAGAGGTTCAGGCATGAATTGGCACAGTTCTCCTCTTGGCTTTGGTTGCAGAGACACATGATGTTTTCATAAGTCTGGAACCAGTTTTAAGTTACGGCATTTTCTCTGTGGTACGTTTTGAAATTTGGAGTGAACTACTAGAGTTTCAAATGATATATTCAAGCAGTAAGTTAATTTGACAGCAATAAATTAATGAGAAAGTAAAGTTTTACATGATCCTGTGCAGACAGAATTGACACATTAAACCCTTGCTATATATGTATACCTGTAATATTACATAATACGTATATATTTATATATACATATATAAAAATATGTACAGACATTTCTCCAGTTTTGACCCTCTCTCTTCCTCAACAGGCCCCTCAATTTAATGGATTCATTTTGATGTCTCTCCCTATTTTCCAAATACTTATTTGTCCTCCCATATACCTTAGCTCAATTTAGGATATCACCATTCATCCAGAAACTCAAGTCATAAATATAGGAATTGTCCAAGCTTTCACCCTTTTCCTTCACACTGTGATTTATCCCTCTCCCTCTACACTATCCATTAAAGAAGTGAAACATGCCACCAATTTTATTTCTCAAGTGACTCCTGAATCTGTGTACCTGCCCCTTCCTCATTCTCCATCCCTTCCTTCATTGCTGTATCTTAGATCTTTGTCTTTTCTTGTCAAGACCAGTGAGCTGGCCTCCTAACTAGTATCACTGTGTCTGTCTTGTCTTCCCCACACTTAGTCATCTACAATCAAACTACAATACAAATATCCCAATGTCACGTCCCTATTACTCATAGATAAAGCCTGGGGCCTTAGTACTGCAGAGAAATGTCTCCATTACCTGCCTTCTACTTATGTCTCCATTCTCAACTCACATGACTCTGTCACACAATTTTTACTCCACCATGGAGGACTGCAGATCTTCTGCTCTCCCTGACTCACCACTGCTATGTTATGCTTCCACGTTTCTTTCTAGTTCCTCTTTCTAGAGTTGCATTTACCTCTAGTTTGTCAGTTCATTCTAATTAATTAAATTGTTTATTCATTCAACAACTATTTATTCAGCACCAACAATGTACCAGTTCCTAGATTGAGTACTGATTATCAAGTTGTGCTTCTTTCCCAGCCTGTTTTTATCAATTTGATATAGTTTTCATCAAGACCTTTCATAAGCATAATCTCTTCAGAGAAGCCTGGGAGGCTAGACGATCATCCTTTCCTCTGTACCTATGAATATCCCAATGAATGTCTCAATCACTACATTGAAATCAGGTTTGCTTATCTGTCTTACCCAAAACACTGAAGTCATTCTAGGGCAAGTTCTTGTGTCTTATTCTTCTTTTCATTCCCCGAGTCTAGTGTCTGGTCCATGACAGTTTCTTAATAAACATGTTTTGAACTGAACTGAATGTTATTGCCCTTGAAAGCCGCCAGTGTAAGTTAATCTTGATGCAATCATACATCCTTCCTTTTCGGTTCTTTTCCCCCATCAGTATTTCTTTTTTTTCAATTTATTTATTTTATTTATTTTTGGCTGCATTAGGTCTTTGTTGCTGTGTGCAGGCTTTCTCTGGTTACAGCGAGCGGGGGCTACTCTTCGTTGCGGTCCGTGGGCTTCTCATTGCAGTAGCTTCTCTAATTGCGGAACATGAGCTCTAGGTGCATGGGCTTCAGTAGTTGGGGTACGCGGGCTCTAGAGCGTAGGCTCAGCAGCTGCGGCGCACAGGCCCAGTTGCTCCACGGCATGTGGTATCTTCCCGGACCAGGGCTCGAAGCTGTGTCCCCTGCACTGGCAGGCAGATTCTTAACCACTGCGCCACCAGGGAAGCCCCCTATCAGTATTTCTTGTGTTCACTCTATTCTTTCTCTCATCATGTTTCCTCTTTTCTAATTACATCTCTCCTTTTTCCATTTAAATATTTGGAAATCTGTGCATAAGCTCTGTCATCTACAAGTGGTAATAGCAGTAGTACCGGCCACTTTCTTGGTCAGAGCAGTTTATTGGTATTTTGCCAGCAATGGGAATTCTAAATCTCTGGTGCTCAAGGGAAAGAACATTTTCAGAAAGGAAAGGGAGAACATGAGAATGTTCTATAGAGGACAATGCTACTGTTTTGGCATGCAGTGCAATCAGACGCGGGAAGAGTTGCTACCACTCAGTATTAGAATCATGAGGTCTTACTGTCTTTTAAATTCCTGTCTTCCATTCAATAATACCCATCCAATACACACAAACAAGCAAATAAGAGCACACTTGCACACACATAATGCAAATACACACAGGCTTATTCTTACACTTTGTTAAGCCTGAATTATCCATTTCTCTAACTTTTAAACTAGTAAGATTTTACCCATTCTTCATGTGCAAGGTCAAATCCCACCAAGTTCTAGCCCACTTTAGTTGCACTTTACTCTGATGGGAATGACCACGAACTGTGATAAGTGACCCATTTTAAACTAATTCATTGTGGATCAATAATATGGCAAATATAATGTAAATTAATTACTAGATAAATGGAATAAAAAAGAAAATCAGATAAAATATATCTACTAATATCACTTCAGAATTATTAGATTCAGCAGAAATAGAGCCACTTTGTCAAAATGCTAAAAAGGTCTTCTAAATGCTTATCACCAATTTCTCTACTTAGGTCATCATGAACCAGAAACAGTGTGTGAACTGGAAGCAATCCACAAACCATGCTTTGAGAAGCACTGCTCTAAAGAAACTGGTATTAACTTACATAATAGCCAGTGTATGTATGCTCACTAAATGAATTAAAGAACAGATCTCAATAGTAGTACCAGAAGACACGAGAATTTGTGTTTTTTCTTATTTTGGACATGCTTTACATTTTTCTCTTTAAAGTTTTGAAATTGTTGCTATTAGCATTATGCAAGTGATTCAGAGTCAGAGTTTTTCAATCACTAATTCTTTCCTCAACTAGCATTTATTGAACATCATCTATATGCAGACACTGTTCTAGATGCTAGGATCCAAATTTGCATAAAATATGGTCCCTGCATCAGACAAATCCAAAGTAAAGGCTGTACTACAAAACAACTGTAATGTAATCTTCAAAAGCATCAGGGTCGTGAAAGTCAAGGGAAGTCTGTGGAACTTTTCTGTACTCATGGAGACTAATAAAATGAAACTATCGAATGAGGCACATCATTTGTAAACAAATTCTTACACTCCAAAGAACAATAGTTGGAATTTATTTGGACAACTGGTGAAACTTGAATGGGGATTAGACAGTAGTGCTGTATCAATGTTAATTTCCTGATGTATTAGTCAGCTCCAGCTGCCTTAATAAACTGTGATCAACTGGGTGGCTCAAGCAACAGGAATTTATTTTTCACAGATTTGGAGGCTGGCAAGTCCAAGATCAAGGCGCTAACCAGTTCCTCCTCAGTGAGAACTTTCTTTCTTGCTTTGCTCTCACATGGCAGAAAAAGTAAACAAACTCTATGGCATCTCTTCCTATAAGGGCACTAATCCCACTATGAGAGCACCATGCTTATTACCTCATCTAATCCTACTTAGCTCCCCAAATTCCCTTCTCCAAATACTGTTACACTGCGGGTTAGGGCTTCAACATATGAATGGGGGGTGGGGGCACAATTCAGTCCTTAGTACCTGATATTGACTATTTTATTGTGGTTGTGTGGAAAATGTCCTTGTTTGTAAGGAGACACATCCTAAAGTACTTGAGGGTAATGGGGCATTAGGTTGGAAATTTACTTTCAAACAGTTCAGTGGAAAAAGTTCTCTGTACTGTACTTGCAAATTTTCTATAAGTTTATGATCTTTAAAAGATAGTTTCTGGCCTTGAGATTCTCAAGTCTACTTGGGAAGAGAGACATGAGCGCAACCGTAATTAGGTACCATTAAATGCAGTGAAATGTGTGGTGATATAAGGGACTGAAATAAAAGAGGAAAGGGTGAGTTTGTCCAGAAGGAAAGCAGAAGAGATCTCAAAAAAGAAGTAAATCTTGAAGGTCAAAAGATAAAACAGAGTCCATTGGATCCATGTTTATTCATTAATGATTATGTGTCAAGATTCGCATGTGTGATTTTTATTTTTCCCTCAGGTTTGACTTCCCTTTGATTCATTATTTTAATTCACCATTTTCTTTAAAATTAATAAATGACAAAAGATTTGCAGAAGGCTTGAATTAAAGAAAAGATGGTAGGGCTTCCCTGCTGGTGCAGTGGTTGAGAGTTCGCCTGCTGATGCAGGGGACATGGGTTCGTGCCCCGGTCCGGGAAGATCCCACATGCCGCAGAGCGGCTGGTCCCGTGAGCCATGGCCGCTGAGTCTGCGCATCCGGAGCCTGTGCTCCGCAACGGGAGAGGCCACAACAGTGAGAGGCCCACGTACCGCAAAAAAAGAAAAAAAAAAAAGAAAGAATAAATGGTAATAAATTAATAGCATAAGATGAATTTGGGGGTAAGATAAAAATGTGTTCAAAAAAGATGTCTCTTAACCATCATTTTTTGCATATCATACTATATTTTAACAAAGGTTCACTCTTGCTTTCCCCTTTCTGGAATCCAGAGATAGACTGAAAAGGCTAATCCGGTAGGTCTCCATATTTGTTGCTAATGGCTATGACCCTCCTTAAAGTATTATACGAAATTTCCAATGAACATGGGAGAACAAGGGTTAGAGTGCTCTTTAATTTCCCTATATCTTATTGAGATTTATAATTCACTCATTGATTGAGCAAGTATTTACAGGGTATCTATGCAAAGGTAGCAAATTGCTTATCTAGGGCATGTCAAAATTGCTTTTCATGGTTTTCTTTTTTTCCCCAACATTTAAAATCTGAGCCCATATTCAAAAACTGTGAGATTTCACATAGAAATTCCAATATTTAATTCCCTTTACCTTTAGAAGTTATGGCTACTGGAACATACAGTTAGTTAGAATATTTGACTGCAATGAGCAGAAGCAGCCCCTGGATGTTGAGCATGTGATCATCTGTTCCTCAGTCCACACCACTCCCTATTGTACAATACTGGCCTGTTATACCCACTTTTGTTATATTCATGGGTCCTAAAAATACTTGAACTTACAACCCTGGCCAAATAGATAACAACAACTGGAGAGCTTTGAGAACAAAGACAATGTAAAAATATACATCTGAAATACTAAGGTTCAAGCTCTGGTCAAGCAAAGGTCAGCAAAACAAGCTCAAAAACGTATTTAGAAGACTGACCAAGATCCTTTCCTCCTTCCTGATTTGTCCAGTAAAATGTATGTAAAATCAGAGTTTAGGGCTAGTGACTTCTGCAAGTCAGATGAGGAGAAAAGCTATTATGCAGTAGGTATTACATTCAGTTTCAAAAGAGACTTTTACACCCACTAATTTTTCATTTTCCTGTTAAAAAAAAAGAAATTGGTACATATGTTCAGATATTTTAAATTAACACTACTATTGAATTCAGACTAATGTGAAATCAAAGATTCTTTCAGGCATAATTCAAACTATTAATAACTCTACTTTTGCTGGTTGAGATAATGTCAAAGATTCATTTAAATGGCATGAGTAGCAATTTGCATTATATACAAGTATTAAAAGCAATATTCCCTTTCTTCTAACAGAATTCACATAAAGAACTGCTTCTTTTATATATTACTTCT
Organism: Phocoena phocoena; assembly: GCF_963924675.1. Lineage (NCBI taxonomy): Eukaryota > Metazoa > Chordata > Mammalia > Artiodactyla > Phocoenidae > Phocoena > Phocoena phocoena. The sequence goes on along the minus strand of NC_089222.1, from coordinate 119,264,340 downwards.
ATTTTGTAAATAATCATCCATACTTTAAATCCACAGAGCCAACTTTCTTACTGTCTTACCAATAAAAATAATGTCTTACATGTGTATAATACTTTATAGCTGACAAAGTGTTTTTAGATCCATATGAGGTAATGTATAAATAAACTCAGTACCATACAAATATTTTTTCATAAATTTATAAATATTTTTCTGAAACACTTAACTTGTAGGTCTGATTTTAAGCATGAGTGCCTCTAAGAATCATTAAAATTCAGTTTAAAAGAACTTTCATTATATATCAAAAATCACGTGTTTATATCCTTTGTATCCCATTCATCAGAAGAATTAATTATTACTGTATTTGCTCCAGAGATAATAGGCAGATAGTGGACCCTTCTTCTTCTGCTAAGATTACACATTTCTACCTGATTTCTCCCCCTTTTCACACTTCAATCCAATTTAGCACCTACTAAGTTCAGATATGAGTAGCCCACAGTCATTACCCTCTAAGAGTTAACAGCAAGTAGAGAAAAAAAAGATAAATGCGAGATGAATTTTTATATGTGACATAACATGTGTGATGAGATCTATTGTTCCCCAAAGCGTTAAAAAGATGTAAGACTGCTGAGACTGAGGATGAAGGGAAATGTCTCTTTGAAAGCTATGGAAGGTGTGTCATGTGGTGTGAACTTTGAAAAAATATCAGAATTTTACTTTTACATATCTAAAACACGGTTCCATGAACATCTATATTATTCGCTTTTCTTTCCACTGACCATTTATGTGCACTTACCTAATATTTTTTATGCCTCTTTACTGTAACACTTTTCCTTCACTCCTTAATTTCCTAATTCAATATACAAATGGGAATTACTCTTTTGTATGCCTGCCAAAAATGTAATTAAGGAAGGCCTGCTTTCATTCTATTATAAAATTCTTTTAAAAAAAAGTTTAGAGGACCTGTTAAATAAATCATGGTACATCAAAATGTGTCTAAAATGCAGCCATTAAAAAGGATGAAATAGGTAACATATATTGACTTAGAAAAAATTTCATAATTAAAATGTTAAAGAAATACAGAATTATGCATATGATATGAAAGCATTATGTGCATAGATTGATATTGATGTTTATGTATATAAAGAAGGAATCTGGAAGAATAAACACCCAAACTTTATTAATAGCTAACTTTGAGGGAAATATCACTTTCTATTTAGTATAATTCTCTAACTTGTAATTTTAAATAACAAAAGTATTTATATTGAAAGAAATACAAAGTATACACCATCTATTTTCCCTATTCTAAGAATTAGAAAAATCATTGGCACTTTTTAAGTCAGTAATTTCATTCAGTAATTTTTCAAGAATGAAAAATTTAACTCAAAACAAATGTTAGAAAATGTTAAAATCATAAGTTATATGAAAATAAAAATTCAAATTCCTAAATCAAATTCCAATGAAGAATAATTTTTAAAATTATGTTTATAGTAAGGCAGATTTCTAATTTTATTAGCACTAAGGCCAAAATAATTTTTTGTCAATAACCAGGAATGCTCACTATTTTCTGTCAATATACCAAAAATATCAGCGATAATCACCTAGAGGTAAAAGACAGCAAATGTAACAAACTCATGAATCTGCTTTATCATTTTTTGATGCTTTAGAAATTGAAGATAAAAATTTTTCTTTCAAAGTATAGTAGACAACATAAAATGATTAAATAGAATTCATAAAATCTCAGCTGTTCATCAGAAAGTGATACAATGACCCATCACAAAGGCAACTATAGATTAGAACTAGAATGTAGCAGTTAGGAAAATAAAGGATTTCCAGACCTTATACAACTGCAATATATCTCAGTTGGCCTCCCCAGAGCCACACAAGGCATTCTTTCCCATCACTGAGTCCCACTTGTATCACTCAACCAGATCACCAAAAATGAATACAGATGAGGAAACTTAGCATCCTAGAGGCACCATGATTTGTCACCCACAAATCTCATGAGCAGTGAGCAAATGATAGTGTACAAACACAGCATAAGAGATCATCAGCTAAGGTAAAATAAATGCAACCTGCCTTGCTATCTTTGTGGCTCCTAGCCCACTATTGATTTTTATGTTATTATTGTTTTGTTTTTGTCTTATGTTTTTAATCTGTACCATTCTACCTCTTTTAGGCATTAAGCGGATTGTCTTGAATTAGAAAAGAGGTGCTAGAATGAAGGAGTGAGAGGTTGACCTACATCTGAACAATTTGCATGTGATTTATCACAATTAAACAATTTGGTTAGAAATAGCTACAATTAAGCTATTATCAGAGAAGTTATTTACTAGACTAGAAATTCTAAATTTATCTTCACATACATCCTAGCCAAGAAAAGGGCCACATTTTCTGGCACTCTTATTAAGAAAAGCTAATACTGAAGTAAATTCTTCCAAATTAACATTTAGTTTACTAAATCATGATAGCTAATTATACTTATGGTTACTTTGGTGGTTTCTTCAAACATTACAGTTTTAAAATAAGAAGGAAGCTATGAAATTATGGTAGGCTAGAGAATCTCAGTTTCTAACAATATATTGCATATATTAGTATACCTAAGTGTATATATTATATAATTACCTTCCTGATACATGGAAATAGTATATGGTAATGTCAAACTACCCTAAAATTATGAAAAAGGTAATACAAAAATATAAAATATTGAATAAATTCTATCTGCAGTAAAACATAAACTCTAAAAGATATAATAAACTGTAGTAGCATGTAATAGTATGGAAGAAAAATTCAAACTGATGACTAAACACTATGCATTGGATGATTTCAAGTTTAACAGGTAAGTAGACATAATATTTTTCAGATTTTCAGAAAAAGCAACATCAATTCTATCTATATCTAACAAGGGGAGTGAAGTATTAAAACATAGCTAAAACAAATACAAAATATTTTATAATCAAGAAAAGGGTTCTTTTTCCTACCTTGAGGTATGTGAGTGGTTCTCTGATTAACCTTCAAGGATACCCTAAAAAACAAATGGAAAATAGATGACATAGAGGATAATAAAATAGCAGGATTTTTAGCATTATTATTTTAGCATTATTATTAACATTAAGTGTTAGTGGTCTGTTTGCTGGGGGTTAGTCTATGTACCATGGCAAGGCATCAATTGTTCCATCCACAAATGATTCTGGCAACACTTAAGGGCACACAAGTATTAGAATAAAATATATATGTGGATTGAGCACTTTTTACTGTCTGTAGTACATGGACATTGTGATTAAGACTCTTGTAGTTCACAACTATTAGCCAATTTAGAAATTTTACTATTGACAGTTGGTAAAGGTGAAAAGAAAAATGTAAAGTCATGCCATATTACTAAAATGAAGCAAAACCACCACCTAAAACCTAAAACAACAACCTAAAAACAACAAAAAAATTAAAAAACACTTCTAGATTTAATAACATCTTTTTATATCATTAAAAATACAGGTACTAGGGCTTCCCTGGTGGCACAGTTGTGGAGTCCGCCTGCCGGTACAGGGGACATGGGTTCGTGCCCCGGTCCGGAAGGATCCCACATGCCGCGGAGCGGCTGGGCCCGTGAGCCATGGCCGCTGAGCCTGCGCGTCCGGAGCCTGTGCTCCTCAACGGGAGAGGCCGCGGCAGTGAGAGGCCCACGTACCACAAAAATAAAATAAAATAAAATAAAATACAGGTACTAAAATTGTAGTCCATTTTGTGGATATGATCACAAGATTTCAGCTTGTAGTGAAATCAAGTCCTACGTTCCAGAGTTTTAAGAGAGTTATTACCTGGCATAGGGAATTACTGTAAGGATATTCTAGTGCTCTTCATTAGAAAAGAATTAATCTTAGGACTAGGAGGTAATTTAAAAATCAACTGGTCCAACATCCTCACTTTGCAAAACAAAGCAAGATCCCATAGCTAGCTCATGGCAGAACTAAGGGTAGAATTTCCATCTCCCAGACCCATCATTATCCCACAGCATTAAGTTACTTAATTCTTTGTAACTACCAAGATTGGAAAGGAGTAGAGGGAGTGGAATTGTGTAATCTTCTCTGGATAAGTTCCATCTTCTTGATGAAGCTTCATACTTCTACCTGCATAAATGACCTACAGCATCAACATTTATTGTATCTACCTCATTCAAAACTCCATTCCTTGGTGAAGGGAGATACAGTCCTCCCTTGGTATCTACAGGGGATTGGTTCTACCCTTTCCCCATGGATACCCAATTCCCCGCATGCTCAAGTCCCTTATGTAAAATGATGCAGTGTTTGCATATAACACATACACATCCTCCGATATACTTTAAATTTTTCCTTCCTGTTTTACTGAGGTATAATTGACATATATCACTACATAAGTTTAAGGTATACAGCATAATGATTTGATTTACCTACATTATGAAATGATTTTCACAGTATGTTTAGTGAACAGCCATCATTTCATATAGACACCAAGATAAAAAAATAGAAAAAAATGTTTTTCTTTGTGATGAGAACTCTTAGGATTTACTCTCTTAATAATTTGCATGTATAACATACAGCAGTGTTAATTATATTTATCAGGTTGTACATTACATCCCTAGTACTTATTTATCTTATAAGTTGAAGTTTGACCTTTTGACTGCCTTCCTCTAATTTCCCCTCCCTAAACCCCCCACCTCTGGTAACCATAAATCTGATCTCTTTTCTTATGAGTTTGTTTGCTTGTTTGTTTTGAAGTATAATTGACCTGCAGCACTACACTAGTTCCTGGTGCACAGCAAAGTGATTTGATATTTCTGTACATTTCAAAATGATCACCATGATAAGTCTAGTTATCATCTGTCACCATACAAAGATATTACATAATTATTGACTATATTCCCCCCAGAGTCCATTTTATACCTGTGACTCATTTATTTTGTATCTGGAAGTCTGTACCTCTTAATCTCCCTCACCTATTTCTCTCCTTCCGTATACTTTAAATCATCTCTAGATCATTAGAATACCTAATACAATGTAAATGCTATGTAAATAGTTGTAAATACAATGTAAATGCTACATAAATAGTTGTCTGCATAGGAAATTCAGGTTTTGCTTTTTTGGAACTTTCTAGAATTTTTCATTTTTTTGAATATTTTCCCAACCACGGTTGGTTGAATCCATGGATGCAGACCCATGGATACGGAGAACCACTGTACTAAAGAGTTAAATGACAGGGTTCTAGTCTTAAACTGCTTACAAATCAGTGAGAGAAAGTAGGAAAAAAAAAAAATCAAGGAAAAAAGAGTTACAAAGCTGACAAAAGCAGTCATTAACACTACAGGCAGGGTATGAGAGAAACTGCACAGTAGTTACTTCACATAAAATCTGTTTTCTGGGCAGCTTTCAAAGAAAGTCTAACACTGCTCTTTAACAAATGCTTCCCCTTTCTAGGCTGATCTGTATTATTGTAGGCAGTAATGAAATCATCTGCTTTCCAGCTAGACTTCATTAAAAAAATACTTATATATTTACAATCATTTGTGATTCTTAATTAATAAAATATAATTTTTGTAACAATAACAATGGTTTATTAAACCATTTCCTGTAAATGTTTTCAAAAGATGGACCGCAACCCCTGGCCCAGTTTGCATTGCTATTAACAGTAACCTCTATGTTTTCAGAAAGTGCAATAACAAAGTCAACATTACATAAGCATAGAGTCCACCCCTGTACTATCAAGGCCTAGAATTTCAGGAGACTGGGAATTGAGCAAGCAGCAGTGCAATAGCTGTTGGGATGTTTTCTTGTGCTATAATCTCAGGCACAGCTTGTGTGTGCTCACAGTATCAGTGTAAGATGCCGCTCCCCTTGCCGGACAAACTCAATGATTAATTCATGTTTCCTTTGCAGAATGTCAAAGGATGAATGTCATAAGTTTAAAAGTTATATTGGATATAAAAAAGACATTAAATAAAAAGTGTTTCCAAAATTTGAAATTCAAACATTTGGAGAGTTTGAAGTTTATCTAGCCAAAGCAGCTAGTGTCCCTAAGAAGATAAAGCATTATTAAGTAATAAGATGTATTTGTTGGATTTTATTGCTCCAGGTTTTCAATTCTGCTTAAATCATGAAGAAAGAATTCTGAGAAAAAAATTTTTTTGTGAGCCAAAGTTTAAGCAACTTAACCCAAACATATTTAAGAGAAATAAAGTCACAGAAGGAATTACAAGGAAATATGTTCTTTGAAATTTCAGTAATCATTAAAGTATAAAATGTTTCTACATTTTTCTATAAGAAGGTATACGATTATAGTTCAGCACTCTTACAGTTATATAAATATAAATACACACACAGTATTGTGGATGGACACAATTATATTGTACACAAGCAAATATGGTTAAACACTGAAATACATACTTCTAATCCATTATGTATTTTATGTTCTCAAATATCCTTGACTACAGATTAGAGTTTTGGCTTTTTAAATATCTCTAATATCAGGGTTATGTAAATAAACATGAATACAAGTTTCAAAGTGACATACATGGTACAAATCACTGCCAATTTAAGGCAAGATTACCATAGTGTGCAAGGCAAGATTTTGTAGACAGTTGGAGAAGGACTAAGAAGTAAATGTCAAATTACTATTTTTAATACAAATTAGAAACTCTCTTGTTCTCTGCTCTCCTCTTCCACTGAGAGACTACTGCTTATTAAAGATGCTACCAAAAACACTTAAAAGATATCCTGTTTTAGAAAAATGCAGTTTGAACAACCAAGAGAATTTAAAATATTGTATAAAATATTATCTAAGCTTTCGTTCCCAAAGGGTTTAGTTCTTTCATCAGAATAAGATGTCACAACAAGTGTATATTCCACAAAGTTGCTCAATGCATTTGAAGAAGAGCAAATTTAGACCTTAGCATTTCTACAAAAGTACATAGGAACAACCAACTTTATAATATGTACACTCTACACCTCTAACACAAAATACGCATGCTTCTTATAATGAACATATAATTATACTTCACATATTTATTAAAATAGAATTTGATAGTATGGTATTACCTGTAGGCCAACTGGGTTAAAAGTTTTTTGATTATCTAGATAAGTCTTCTTATTTTACAGATATATAGATGAATTAAGATGTATACTACAATATTTACAATAATTAATAATAATTATTTAATAATAATTATTATTTAGGAATAGTGGGCATGAAAGCATTCACATTTTGAGCTTTGAGGCTCACTTCCAGCTCCCCTTCATATTATATGATGTCTACTAGTAGAATATTTTTACTTGAAAACCCATGTTCTTCTATATGGTCAACATAGAAGAATAACACAAGATTAAAAAATAAATCTCCATTTTAAAATACTAGATTTCTGACATTATTTGTAAAGCATAAATTTTTGTTCGTAAGAAATAAATGTATTGTTTCTGCCTAGCCTTTTACATGACTTATTTTCTCTTCTATACACTATAATTAGAATAACCCAATTCTACACGTTGAATCCAAGTCCACAGTAGGGTGAGGGTTATCGTTAGTCTCTTGGGTTTGGTCTCTTTAATAATATCTAATAGTAGAAGTTGTGGTTTAATTAATGGCACACAGATCCTTCTCACAAAAGGGTGTAAGACCCAGTGCTTTTATAGTATTATAATCACCTTCACTACCTAACAGTAAGAAGGTCTAAATCATTATAATCCCATTCCTGATTTTTGAAAACCTGCAGCTTCCTTGCATGGTGATAGCATGGTTTTTTTTTTTTTTTTTTGATAGCATGGTTTAAGAATAGTTCCAACAGTAACTTCATGGCCAAGGATGGCTCTAGAAGTATTCTTAAGTAACCTGTAAGAACCCGGCTGAGGTCTTGTCAGTTGATCTGGGAAAAGCAGTGGTGGCATCCCAATGACAGATTGTCAGATTGTCATGTTAGATACCTTTCTGCAGTAAAAATCTCTATACACGGAAAATGTGCTGTATTTTAAAAATCACACAGTTTTAGGATGCATAATTTTTAGCTATGCTTATTATATACATGACAAAGTAAGTTTTAAATCATTTATTAAAAGGACATACACACTGTCTTTAAATATATTTTCTTTTGCAACAAATTAAATGCACAGTGTTTTATTCCTAAAATATCCCAACTTTTATTTTGGGAAATACAAAATAATTAGTAATTTTAACTAAGGGAAGGTTACATCCAAAGTAATAAATTCCTGTTCACACAGAGTTTATATACTACCAAAAATAATAAACTAATTTATACATAAATATGGAACATAACAGATGGCTATAAATGCCATGAAGATAAAGAAAGCAGGGAAATGGGAAAGTGAGGAGCTGGTGTTAAGATTTTAGATAAGGTGGGAAGATTAGGAAGATCAGGAAGGAAAAGAACAAAAAGAAGAAATCACACTGATTCCTGGAGGCTCTCAGCTATCACCTTGCTCTTATGGTATTAGAAACGTTTGAGCCTGAGATTTTCCTTCATGTCACAATGTGATCTTGCTGTAAAATGGGATAACAAGTACACATTTCAAATTTTTGCAGCACATAATTGATTGCAAAAATATTATAGATAAATATCTGAAAAGAGCACTGTGATTAAAGAAAATGCACCAGAAAGGAAATTAATGAGCTTCATTTAGCTTTGGACACCATCCTAGGTCATTTACACATATTAGTTAAAACTCATAATTATTATTTCCATTTATGGATAAAGAAATGGATACTTAAGAGGATTAAATGACTTCCTAACCTCAGAAAGACTATAAGGGGCAAAGGCAGGGTTTTGATCTGGGTCCCTGTCGCTCCAAAGCCCAATTCCTGCAGCTCCACCTTACTGACCCTCTGAAGATGAAACATAAGCCTCCATCCACCATCAGGTCAACTCTCTCAATCTTTAATATCTAGTATAATAACTTTAATGCTTTATGTTTCTGCCATGTGTTAAAATTCTTTAAAGCATGTTCCCTAATTACTTACTGCCACTCTTACAAAAGTTATGAAGTAGGTGTTATTCAGGAAAGGGAAGACAAAACAGTTATATGATCCTTATGTAACTTCATCTAATTGCTACTGAGAAAGACGGCACTAAATCTTAAGTTAGCAGACTCTGAATCCGTTTGTTTTTCTACTGTATCATACCGCTTTAAACTTTGAGTTAGAAAAGTGAGGCAAAGGCTTTCCAAACTGGAGATGCAATTCTGTTTTTGTTTTTTCTTTGAGGTTGAACCTATGTAGTAACAAATATAGGAGAATTGAAAATCAAGTTCTCTCATTTTCTGATTTCAAAAATACATTTCAACTCTCTTTCATAAATAAGCTTATTTTACCCTTCATTTTGTTCCCTGGCCACATTCAAACAAATCAATTTCATCAATTCTAACATGGCAACATAAAAAGTTATATGTCAGACTTTATGCAATTCCACCAATGTTTTGGCATTTGCATAAAAATATGTATGGTTCAGTCAATTGTTTATATTACCTATGATTATCTTAAAAGCAAATGTCATTATTAGCTATACATTATTTTTCCTCAGACTTCATCTATAGATATTATAGTCTGGGCACAAATATTTTTTTCATAGTATGATAACTGAATTTTAGATGTTCCAAAGATTAAGATTTAATAGCCTCCCAAGTTCCAGAAAGAAACTGTTCTTGTTTTATGATGAATATAAGGTAGCTTATTCTATATGGTGTCAATTTGAGTTACTTAGATAAAATCTTAGTTGCCAATAAATTTATGCCTCAGTCAATAAATCACTTGAGATGATGGAGTAACTTGGTAGCCCTGTTTTGTACACAACTAAAGAGAATGGATCAAGGACCAAGTTTGACTAACACCAACATGTGCTCCGTGGCAAACAACGAACCTCATTTGTCTTGAGAGGTATATTAGTTAACTTTTGTGGAAAATAATAAACACCAGAGGAATGATGTAAATCATTGGGAAATACCAAAGTCAGAAGCAAGTGCTCAAAAGATCTTAAACCAATTTTTGGAATTGTTTGGCATCCTTCCATATACTCATATATTTTCATCAAGAGTTCATCTTTATCACTTCTTCCAGGTCTTTAGTAGTAGTGAATCAATTAATGTTCCTTAGACAGAAGACATACCCTACCTCCAAAATACTAAAAGTTTATTCTTCACTGATACTTGAATTTTAAATCCCCTTTTTGGCAAAATCTGTAAAGTTCCAATCCTCAAATGACACTCCAAAGGGGTGATTTTTTTTTAACGTCTTTATTGGAGTATAATTGCTTTACAATGGTGTGTTCGTTTCTGCTTTATAACAAAGTGAATCAGCTATACATATACATATATATTTGTTTTAGCAAGGAACATGCCCCTCACATGGGTCTTCTGTCCTTTGCCCAGGACTTCTTAATCTTGAAATATTTGAAGCCTCCAATTTAGAAAAGGATCATAAACATTGCACGGATACAACAGAAAACTGGTAAAACAGCATAAAGGAAGATACTTGATTACACAAAAACAAATTTTTTCCCCACACTAAATGAATTAGTGAGTTACTAAAATTCTCAAAGTCATTGAAATAAAGGTGATTGTCCAACCTTTGCCAAAGATGGTAACACGCAGGTTGCTGAAGGTACAGAACATGCAGTTTACTGGGAGATCTCAAATTCTCTAGCCAGTGAATTCATCTACAGATGATAGCAAAAATTTCACCCATCTCTATACTTCAAGTTCTTTAAGTATAAAGATCTATCACCACTATTCTTCCCATACCTAGCAAATGGTAGATGCCAGTTTAAAATTTCTTGACTAAATGGAAATTGTTAAATTCTTCAAATCATAGATCCAATCTTGTTACTCCTACTCAGGCTTAAATGTCTTCCCATTGGTCTTAGAATAAAAACCGACATTCTCAACAGAGTCTACAAGGACTTGCTGGTTTAGCACCCACCCACTTCTCCAGGCTTGTCGCACATGAAACTCCTACCATACTGTTGGTGCTAACCTAGATTCTTCCAGGACCTTGCAGACACCAGCCTCCCTCTCATAGACTAAAAACATATATGTTATATAATGACTTTTTTAATACTTCAAAATACAAATGTACAGAATTATCAAGAATTATAAAACAGGTTCTAAATCTCCAACCAAGATTAAATAGGCATTACCATTTTGCCAAAGTCATCTTTTTATCTAGCTCTTGAAATTAATAAAATAGGGCATAGCTCACTATCTCTCTTCATTCAGGGATCTGCTAAGAAAAGTCTTCCCTTACCACCCAATCTGAAATGGCATCCCTCCCTAACTCTTCCATCTTCTTGTTTTGCTTCATTTTTCATAACATTTATTACTATCTAACATATATTTATTTGCCAAAATGTTTATTATCTGTTCCCCTGTTTAGAATGTAAGCTAAATAAATATCTTATTGTAGCCGAAGGTCTACCCAACATATTTCATTTCCCCTCCATACCACCTCAGATACCAATAACAGTCTGAGGTCAGTGGGTATGCTTTCTATGTGTGACTTTTAACTTTTATAAGAATGTGTGTCTTCATAACAAAGACACTGCATAGCTCTCTTCCCTCTCTGTTTGCCCAGTTAACATTTATCCATCCTCCAAATGTCAACTGATGTGTTACTTCCTCAGACAGGCTTCCCCCACTACCCTGTTTATTCCTCTGCACTCTTTCTTCTCAGCAATTCTGACAGTTAACATTTTACTTTTGTTTGTGTGAATATTGAATAATCTGCCTTTCTCTGCCACTAAACTGTAAGCTCTGTGAGGTGGGGTCAATTCTTTGTTTTGCTTATCATCCCTGGCATGTAGTAAGTGCTCAGGAAACACTAGTGAATGAATGAATTGGGCTACAACATCATTCAGAGAAAATGATTCCTATCTGTACTCCCACACATAGAAACACATACTTATGAAAGCCCAGAATCAGTCATTTCCTTGGCCAGATTTTCCTTCTCCATTTTCCTGTAAATGAAGTTGGTTTCCCTAGCTAACTTGAAACAAGGATAAAAAGGGAACTATTTCTATTTGTCATACAGATATTTTTCCCTGCAATTTTTTATGATATGTCTGGAGAGCCTCCCATTCATCTCTGTGAACTGGCCAGTGCACATATTGTCTCATATTTTAAGACAAACAATTTTATTTCAACACATTCCAACTCTAGGAGTCACCAGATAATATTCAGACACCAAAGAGAAAACTACTTTGCACTATTTACTGATGTTTTGGTGAATCAAGTGGAAATATTTCATGTAGCTGTCTCATGGTTCTCAAAACATTCCATGTAAAATATGAGATCCAGTTCACCTAAGTTCCAGCTTGAAAGCTCATGTATTATTGGATCAAATGACACAGCATTTGTATTTTGAAACTGACCCTTTTTTTCCTCTGTCTCTTTCTTCTCACATTCTTTACAATGTGCACACACACACACACACACACCTTGATCAAGAATTTAGACTCAGACAATATGGGAATACTGTATTAGCATAGAGTCATTTCTGTCTAGTTTTACAAAAGAAACATACAAGTAAAATTCAAGAGAACAAAATTTTTTGACTGAGGACTCTAAAAATCTATTGCCATATTAAAGTGGATTTTAATAGAAATTTTCTCCAGGCTAAATAGAGCTCTTATAGCTAATTTCACTGAAGGCAAAGTTATATCTTCAGTTTATGACTAAGAAGACCAGAAAAGTAGTATGAATTATGTTATAAAAACTACCTTGAAACACTTACTTCTATTAGATGTTCTGCAACTATATGAAGGCAAAGCATGTTGATGAGATGAATAAATAGTACTTACATTGCACCGATAAGTCAATATGTGTTGTTTTAAATATGGGCAAAGACAAAAAACACAAAATATATATAACTTCGATGTATGATACATAACAATAATTCATGACAAAACCCCAGAATTTAGAGGCAATTTGCAAAAAAAACAAAAGTTTGTTTTCTCTGAAGTCATTAATGCAGTGATCATTTAAATATACATTTTTATGGAAAATGTATTTAGTGTTTCTGGCATTTAGACAGATGTCTGAAACTCTAATTCCTATAGCAACCTGACAACATGAATTAATTATGTGAACTGGGGTGGACTTTATGAGGCTGGAGAGTACATGTCAGAAGTTGATGACTTTTGCTGTAAAAAGATGAAAACCTCTCCTATATGTACCCACTTTTCCCCATTTGCAGCAATACTTTTAAAATTAATTAATTCATCTTATATAGTGTTTGATTATGTGCTAGTTACTGTTTAAGTTGTCCTCAGATTGCAAAGAGTAATAATAAAACTGCGTTTCTGTTTCAAGACTCCTATCATCTGGACAAACACATAATTGGAAAAAATTATAATCAAGAAAAATAAGAGCAATGACAGACAGTGGTAGAAATATGCACAGGATACTACAGGAACATGGATTAGAGGCATCATCTCTCACTGGAGTCAGGACGAGGTACAGACTAGGCTGGCTCCACAAGGACAGGAAAGAATTAACTGGAATTGAAATTGGCAAAAAGTTGGAGGTGTGAAGAGAAAGCCTCCAGACACAGAGGTCAGCATAAGCAAAAGCCCAGAAGGAAGAAACAGTACGGTTAAGAAAGAAAAGACTATCACTGAAGCATTACATAGAATATGAGGCAGGGAGTGGATGGAGATGAAATTGGAGAATTTGACAAACGCCAGATCATGGATGAACTTGTGTCGTACAAAGGGGTTTATCCTAATCAACATGGCAAGTGAATTTACTCTTTTTTTTTTTTTTTTTGTGAATTTACTCTTATTGCCAAAGCTTTTATGATGTAACTGGGTGGCTTGGCTTCTGTTTTGAGAAGGATTCTGGATGAATATTAGGATTTATTAAATTTGAATATTTTAGTTACTAAAATTTCCATAGTTGCAACGGAGTCATGGCGTTGATGGCATATTTGCTATTCCTGTTATACATAGTTGATGTCCTTCAGTGTATGTGAGTGGTAATATGTTAAGATTTTTATTTAATTGTAGATTGCTCAGGTAAGAATTGGAATGGTGAAACAAATTAAGAGGGTTTTGTAACAGTTCAAAAGAGGGATGATGAGAGTCCTAAACCAGAGCAGTGGGAATACACAGGGAGAGGAAGGAAAGTTTCAAGAAATATTTAAGAATTCCCTGGCAGTCCAGTGGTTAGGACTCCACACTGTCACTGCTTAGGGCCTGGGTTTAATCCCTGGTCAGGGAACTAAAATCCCATAAGCTGCTCGACACAGCCAAAAAAAAAAAAAAAGAAAGAAAGAAAGAAATATTTAGGAGGCCATATTAGGAGGGGTCAGGTATGGGAGATGATGTGGAAGGAGTCACAGGTGACTTAAATTTCAGCTTGGAAACTGGTTCATTCCGATGCCATCACCTTGGATAGCAGGTGTTAGAGTTACAGCAGATTTGAAGAGGAAATGCTGAGACGTGGCTTCAAAATTTAAGATACTGGTACAGCCACCTAGAGGGCAGTGAATATGTGACTCAGGTGAGAAGTCATTTCGCTGGAGATAAAAATTGGGGAAACTCCTACTAGTAAGAGTTGAAATTATGAGAATCAGTTTGCTACCTAGAAACACTATGTAGAGTGTAGGGACAAGAAATTCAAGAATGACAGATAATAGTGTTCCTGGACATAGAGAGGAGGAATAGTGAAAAATTAGAAGGAGAAGAATGGGGAGAGTCACAGAAGTCAATAAAGTTTCAAACAGCATGGTGGTCCAAGTCAAATGCATTGAGAAGTCCAATAAAGTAAGAACTACATGTGTCCCTTGGATCTGCAACTAAACCTCATCAGGTGTTCATAGTAGCGGAGTAGTTTCAGTAGCATTATAAAGGCAGAAATTATATTTTAAAATTACCTGATAAAGGTTTTCTTATGTTTATTGAATAAATAAAAGCAAGGCTATGATTTCTTCCTTGTACATATAACATAAAAATGAAATACTAATTCAAAAATAGGTCATTTCTATATTATTTTAAATATATAGAAGGATGAATCACATTTTAATTAAAATACATGTGAGCTTCAGAATGCCTATAATCTAATGGGTTAGACACTAGATATAAAGGTGTTCTATAAGGGAAAACTATTATGCATTTATTTGTTATTTATACCTATTGTTATTTCCTTCATTATCACTGTCTTTTGCAAATATTTCTCTAAATTATTATTTCTCAAAGAAGCATACAGGATTTATTAATCTATATTACTTAAAAAGGAATCTTTTAAAATAAATTAGTAGTTGGAGATATTTTACACTATAAGAAATTCTCTTTGAAATATTATTTAAACACGGGCAAAACATGTAGGGCTTTGCTTTTGTGATAAAGCGTTAATCACAAGTAAAAATGTGGGAAGAAACTCAGGACAAGTTAGGTTAGTCTACATCCAAAAATCATAGGGTGGTACGTCACTGTCCTAAAGAATGGAGTCTCTTAACATTCCGTCCGGTAGAGAACTCTCCAAATATTAGAGACCCTCATAACATGACTGTGAGAAGAAAACCCTAGATTGGTGATTTCTAATCCACAAAGTACACAGGACCTACCCAGGAGTCTTTTCAAAATATACATGCCAACACTCCACTCTAGACCTACTGAAGCAGAATATCCAGGAATGGGTCCAAGGCACGTGCATTCTGAAAGGTTCCCAGGGTGATTCTGATGCTCAGATAGGGATAAGAATTACTGTCCTACATGGGAGTGAGGTTTGCTCAGCCCACAGATCATGGCCCCCATTCTTGATTTAGTCTAATTCAATAAATGTCATGATGTAGACACAATTACTCCTGAAGTTCCTTCATCCACCAGAAAAATGAAACTTTTCATCTGTACTAGAAAATCTTCAAGGTGGGCAATAGATTGATATGGGTTTTCCACTGTTCCACTGGGGCATGGAAAGAGACCCCAGGAATACCTCTGCTAGGTTTTAGGTACTTTTTCTAAAATTTCAGTTTATGACTCTTTAAATTCTTCAGTTACATCAATGTTAAAAGGGTGGTACACTCAGATAACAAAAAAATTACACAATTTTACAAGTTGAACTTGGAGTAATTGAGTTTTGTTAATTATTTGTTAATATTTGTTAATCAGCTACTTAGATGCATAATACTATTGTATAAACTATACAAAAGTATATAGTAACACAATTTCAAAAATAAGAATATTGGATATCACATGCATGATTTGATGTAAATTGGCTAAGGGGACTTTCCTGGAGGTCCAGTGGTTGAGACTCTGTGCTTCCACTACAGGGGACTCTGGTTCCATCCCTGGTCGGGGAAATAAGATCCTGCATGCCACGGCCAAAAATAAATATATAGATTTTTTTTTAATGGCTAAAATATTTAAATGGTTTGTTAATTATGCCTGCTTTTTAGCTACACTCTCCCTTTTTCAAATAGAATGGAACCTGAAATGAGTAGAGATAAACACACCCAGCTGCATGCCCCCTAGCCTCTCCTTCCCTTCCACATTTACACTACCCATGTACTCCCAGACATCCCTTTGCCTTCAAATGCAGAGGGCTATTACTGTACCCTTAGGAGCAGTGACTGGCGAAAATGTGTGTGTGTACATGTATGCACACAGTAGGGCATATTTTCCTGCTTGATTAAGGAAAGCTGAAGCAGTTCAGGTAATCATAGATGGGATGAACTGCTTAGAATATATTATTACAGAGAGAGAGAGAGAGAAAGAGTGTGCAAGCTTGTAATATGTTGGTGCTTTTGCTGATCCATAATATGTTCTAAGATTTTCACAAATGTAATCACTATCAGTATTATTTTTACCATGCTTAATTCACAGACTGTTGAACCCTTTCCCCACTGGTAAAGGAGAAAGAAAAATATTTATAATGTAGGCATCATTAAGAAATGATAGGGAGCTGGGAGAGCTGCTAAAGGGTAGACACTGCCTCATCCAGGGAGTCAAAGCACATCACCCGATAAAGTAATGTTCCACTTTTTTGGTTGGATGCAAATGGCAGGAATAGACAGTTGTGCCGCTTTTTTGAAATATCCATCCTATTTCTGCCCCAGCATCCTACCCACACCCTCCAGAACTACCACTCTAAGGAACCCAATCCCTCCCAGAGTTATCGGTTCTCACACATAAAATTGTCTAAGTCATTAATTGATTCTTGTCTGGTGTTCTTGATGTAGACCACAATTCTGAGGACCTTGAAAACAGAAATCAGCAAAGATAAAAATGATAGGCTGAGAATATTTTAGACTTCTTTGACCAATAAAAAAGGGTTGCATTTACTTAAACGTGTATAATGTGTTCTCCAGTGAGAGCAGAATAAAAAGAAACTGTATGAAATTTCAGGAGGAACAATTTAGGTTTTACATAAAAAGTGATCGAGACTTGCAACTAGATTTTAAATATCTATAAGCCCATTCTCATTGGTTTTATCAATGGAATGATCCTCTTGCTTGCTTTGATTCCAGACTCATTAGTCTCCTTTCAGCTTCTTAACATAAACTACTTACTCTAAGCCCAGACTTTTGAATATGCTATTCACTTTTTCAGGTGGTCAGTCACAACCAATTCATTTACCCAACAGATATTTACTAAGTGCAGTGACCCTCTGTATCCCCGGGTTCTGCATCTGTGTGTTCAACCAACTGCATACGATTCTGGGTTGGCTGAATCCATGGATGCAGAGTTGGCCCATGCAGAACCCATGGATACGGGGGTGACTAAGGGACCAAAACATCCATGGATTTTGGTATCCGTGGTGGATCTTGAAACCAATCTCCGGTGGATACTGAGGGACGTCTGTACCTATTATATGACAGGCATGTTTCTAGGCACTGGGCTTATGTCAGTGTAAAAAACAGAAGCACCCCTGCCATCATGGGCTTATACTCTATAAAGAGTGGTGGAATTTCTTCAGGATTTCCCAACCTTGGCACAATGGGCATTTTGACCTAGATATTTCTTTATTGTGGGGTCCTATACTATGTGTTGTAGGATGTTAAGCAGTATCCATGGCCTCTACCCATTACATGACAGTAGCACTCCCTCAGCTGGGACAACTCAAAAAATCTCCAGACATTGACAGTTGCCTCTTGGGAGGAGCAAAATCACCCTCAGTTGAGAGTAGCAACTGTTATAGCTGTGATCAGTAGCAACTGTTAGTTAGTAGCAACTGTTATAGCTGTGTTTTTATATTTATTGTAGTAATTATTAGAATACTGTCTTCTCCCACAAGATGATACCTTCCCCACAGAACACACAATATCTGTTTTTCTTCGCACCATATCTCTAGCTTTTTGGGCAATGACTAGTATATAGTAGGCCCGAAATAAATACTTGTCTGAATGATTCAACCAATACTCAAGTAGCTCTCTTTTCTTAAATCTGAGTTAGACATTTTTATGTTTCATTAGCTCTTTCTGCTTACCCTTCAGCATACTTATACTGTGTTATAATTGCCTGCCTCTTTAGTCTGTCCCATCTCTCTCTCATCCACCATACTGAACATTCCTTAAGGGCAGAGAATGTGTCACTTCCATCTTCACATCCTCACTTCCTAGCACAGTACTTGACAGATAAATACCTAATGACTGGATGAATAGCAACACTAATAATTACTAAGTATTCAGCAAGGGGTAGGCATCAAGCTAGTTCATTTCTGCTATACATATCCCCTTTCACCAATACATGAAATTTGGAAAAAAGTGATATCTCCATTCTCACAGAGCAGGAACCTTAGAGATTGAATAACTGGCCCTATGCATAATGTGGTACAGTTAGAATCTGAACTTTCTAGATCTTATTCTAAAGCCCAAAGCATTACCCCGACTACACAGGGAGAAATTTCTTGGCTTTGTCTATGAGAACCCGTGAGTGAGTTAGGAAATGGCAAATTAAGAACAACCCAATATTTTTCAAATCAGAGATGAATAACATTTCAAATCACTATCTGGACCCAAACAGCTTAGGAAGAAATAAACAAATCACTTTGTAGATGAGATGATGTCCTGTTACCTAGGTGTTTTTGGGTGGCCAGAATTTTATTTGAAACTGAATAGACAGTGCATGAACACTGACAATGAAATGTCAATTTGGTCAAATTTTTAGCCAAATTTATGTTTGTTTAGCTAATAATATTCCTGCTATGTAGCACTTTATTGTGGACTCAATAGTAAGTTTTCAATATAAAATTAGTTTTTTAATCTTAAGACATTTGTTTTTATTCCTCTTCAGCAGACTTAGATTTTAAGAAATAACATGGTTTTGGAATCCAGCACTCAATAATCGATTAAAAAGCTCACACATTACACTCTAATCATTAATTTAGAAGTAGTTTTCTGATTATTTTGTCCACAATTGCAGTTTTTCTAGTGACAGATTTTATAATTATTTTTAATATGCATTCACCTTTCCTCCAGCTACTGATTAAAATAATAAATGTGTATATCAGACAAAATTTTTATCAATTTTATAAGAGAAGAAGAGACAAGAAATAACACAATTTCTGTCTACAGGAAATTTATTAAAAGGTAGAATTTAAAACATACTTGACTTTTTGAACATTAGAAGAAAATTATCACAGAACAAAGCAGGTAATATAACAGCAATGACAATGTCTCAAATGTGGGCTGCATCACTTTTAGAGCATACTCATTTACTTCCTACAGAGCCCTCACAATTCTGGAAGGTAGGTTTGGTAACAATTATTATTTTACATGTTGTTGCTGAGAAATCTGAGATTTATATGATTTGAAACAGATTTCCAAGTTCACTGAGAGTGTAAATGGACTAACTTGAAGCAATGCACATCTGAATGTTGGTCCCAACCTAACACATTACTAGACCTGCTGCTTACTTAAATAGGTGATTATATAGATGGTAACGAAGAAAAATGGAAAGACTTAAGGGTTATTAGGTTAACATACTATTCAAGTTCCAGCCTTAAGATGTTGTTGTACATTTTTGGTATTTATTCATATTCTTTTTTCTTGAAATATAAGTATTCAATTCCATGACTGATTTTGAAATTACTAAATAATGTTTGTTCTTAATTATTACATGGTATAAGTTTGACAATTTTATTTGACAAAAATCAATGATTCTATTGAAAAGTAACTCATGCTTCCCACCAGAAATGCATTTATAAAACTAAAGTTCTTCTAACTTAAGATCATACCCTTTCTCTTCTGAAGGGATGTTTTTTTCATGTTATGATAGCAAATTTTACTGCAATCTACCCATTGCTCCGGTTTCATCTACTTTTTATTAAGTGATTATCTGCACAAATTGTTTCAACTATTTTCACTGCCTGGAGCAGTTGTTTTCAACTTGAATCTGCTCAGCATGCAACAGAGGGCAAATTTATCTAGAGAGTTTTCTCCCATTAGAAAGTGGTGCCAAAACTGCCTAGTTACAAAGCCAGGACTTAATGTAAGTTCCTGGTCTCTGAACTTCCAAAGGCCTTTGTATACCTTATCACTCATTTAGCATTCATGTATGTAAGAGTTTAATAAATTGGTTAAGTTTTCAAGGATTTAATACTATTTCTCAACATAAAATATAAGCCGTCAAGGTTAGAAATCTTGTTATGTGTCCTTTCTTTGTAACAAGACTGAGTGCTAATGAATGTAGTTGGTGCTCAGTAAATATTTGTTAAGAAGATTAGCCAATTTGACCATAAACTGATTTAACCAAAATAAGCTTAAACTGTCCCACTTAAGATCAGAACCAGAATGAAAATGATCAAAGCATTGCATTGTTCGCTACAAGTGGGGTTCAGTTTAATTCAAATCACTAAAACAAACCTAATAAATTCAACTCAAATAGATTGGAATCAAATAAGTATTTACCCAAACATACTACCTTAGGACATAAGAGAAACAGTGAGATGGAAAATGAGAGTCTGAGACTCTCACAACATCCAGTTCCCCCTGAATGTGCTTGGCAGCAACAATGGCAGGATGGAATTCTATCCAGGGCAATTCTATTCAAGGAAGAGCTCCCCACTAATATCCCTTTAATAGCCTTTGCAAAAATTATGAGAAAAATGATGTTTGATTTTATTCTTACCCTAAATTCAAACAAAACACTTCTCTCTTTGTTCTCTTTTCTTGTTTGGGAAGGAAAATTAGGGGAAAATGTTGACAGAAAGAAAAAAAGATTTGAAGTCAGGAAAAAATAAGTACTGTATCATTCTTTTAAGTTCTCATGTTCCTTAACTTGTTTACATGCATGCATGTGTGTGCACACACACACAATATATTCATCTGATATATACGTATATATATCATTGATACATATTTGATAAACATTGCCAAAATATTGCTTTGAGCATTGTCTGAGTTATAGGCTAGATAAGTGGAAAATATGTGAATCTACTCAAAACATTTAAGACTGCAAAAAGGCCTTTTTATTGATGATTTAATATCTAATATTCCAATCTCTGTATCTTCTCCAATAGTTGAAATACAGAAACAGATATTATGAAAGAGTGCATAATCCCCAAATTTTGTATTTATCATGTACTTGATATATGTTCACTTTCTCTTTAAGTATTGATTAAATTGTTTCAAGAATTAGTTTGTATTCCAACACTAATGGGAAGCAAAATGGGGAAACATCATGGCCCCCCCAAAAAAAATGCTCTCTTGAAATTAAATTTAGAGCTTAGATTAGCCAGTTAACTGCAAATAACTTATTTATATATAGATATAGACATATAGATATCTGAATATCTAGATATGCTTTGTATTCTAAGAATAATTACATATACACAGGTTATATAACTAGTATACACTGAATCAGCTACTTCTAGCTTTTTTGTTTTGTATTCTGAGAAAAATGAAAATAAAAGTATTATAAAACAGAACCCCCAAGAGGAGTCTTCATTGGTTACTTTGTTCAAATCCTTACTTTAGAAATGAAGAAACCGGGATCCAGACAGTTTGACTTCTTTTTGAAATCTGAAATATAAATCACTTTGTGGATTCCATTTCTAATAAGTGAGGAGTCCTGTTGGCAATTCTCTAAAAGTGGTATTATTTACAGCACCCATTTCACTGAAAGAGATGTCCTTTGTCTATCTGGCAACTTGTTTTCCAGAGTCATAAGGTTTCACCGGTGTTCACCCCTGCCTGTAGTTTCTGCTTTGTTGCTGTGCCTGTTCTTCAAAGGCTTTTGCTCAAATGCTACTCCTTCTTAATGATGTCTTCTTTGGTCATCCCAGCTGGAAGTGATCTTTACCTCCTCTGATCCACTAGAGCAATTATCACATCCTGTCTTGTAATTCAACATGGCACAGTGGAAGTGAGTGGATGGACTCTGTAGTTAAGCAGATAGGGGTTTGAATTTTGGTTTTGCTGCTTATGAGCAAACAAAACATGGGCTAAGTCAGCTTCTCTGACCCATAGTTATGGACAATTATAACTACCTTGACTGTATTTGTTTTTACCCTTCCTGCAATATGGTAACCAAACATATTAATCAGCTAGATAAGTTTTAAATCAATATGTCATATATACTTACCAAATATTTACTAAATATCTTGAACATGCCAAACCCCAACTAGACTTCTTTTGAAATTTGAAAGTCACATGGTCATTTGTATAACTGTATTTCTTTTTTATTTATTTATTTTTTTGTGGTATGCGGGCCTCTCACTGTTGTGGCCTCTCCCGTTGCAGGGCACAGGCTCACAAGCCCAGCCGCTCCGCGGCATGTGGGATCTTCCCGGACCGGCGCACGAACCCGTGTCCCCTGCATCGGCAGGCGGACTCTCAACCACTGCGCCACCAGGGAAGCCCTGTATAACTGTATTTCTTATCTCCCTAACAAGAATATTCACATCTTCAAAACAGGGACTATAGATATTATCATATATTATTTTATGTTGCATAGTGCTACAGTATTTGACAAATAGTTGAAAAAATGAATGAGAAATCTAATTGATTATTGCTCTTATTGGTAAGTTGATTGGCAAGTTGTCAGAAAGTGTTATAAACTGATGAATAGCTAAGTACTCACTCTACACAAGAATAAACTATTTTTGTTGCTAATGTTATCTATCTAAAAATGAAAAATAGATTTGTTCTCTAGATGTGATGAATGTATACCTTTTCACCAAGAAATATACATTTGGTTCGTTAATCTATTTCACGGGAAATTTTATTAAATGAAATTAAGCTTTTATTAAAATTTCTACATGGATTGAATGGTTGACAATATAAATATATCTGAGCCCTCTGCAAAAATTGTTCAATCAATGGGAGAAAACATGATTTCTACTTATTAAATATACCTATGATTTATTTTTCTCATATCAGCATATTATAACTCCTTCAACACCCAAAGCCATCAAATAACTATGGATAAATTACAAATGTCTGCCAGAGCATGGCACAATGCTTTGCATACTTAAATGCTTCAACACTCACACCCTACAGCTATAAAGCGGTATAGTCAACATAAGCAAATCCATCTTTATTTTATTCTCTAAAAGGTTAATGCTCAAAGAATCCTTTGTTTTATGACAAGTGTAACGTGAGGACCCTCCAACCCTGATTTATCATTGCCCCTTTTTTTTTCTCTTTCTTTTCTCATGTTATTTTTCAAGTGCTTGCGATCCACATTGGATAAAAAAGACATTTGAGGTCGAGAACTGTGGAGATTCAGGGTGGGAGGGATAGGGCTATTTTGAATCTTGTGACAGTGAGGTTTCGTTCACTAAGGAGCTCTCTGTGGGTTTCTGGCATTGTAAGTGTTTTGTCTGCTTGCAAGCGAGCAGCTGATGGATGGGGAAAATGTTCACTGATTTGTAGTGCCTGCACTACAGCCAACCAGCACTAGAATGAGGAGGCACCATCATGAATCTCTCAACTATGCATATTTATATGCAGCTGCTGTACTTTTAAACCTCCAGTGAATACAAAGTACTTGTGTGGCCACCAGTTCACACAATGCGGTCCTGCCGCATGCTCTGATTTAACTACTGTATGGAAGAATAGACTTGGAGGGGCTCGGTGGGATATAGAAAGGAGAGGTAAGCATGGAGAGAGAAAAGACTCCTGCACAATTCCTTTTTCTTAGATAGTCAAGAGAATGAAATGAATGTGGGAACAAGTAGGGGACATTCTAATAAATGCATTATGTGCTTGAATCTCAAGTTTTAAAATTGATTAATGGAAATGAAATCCTTTTAAAGATGGTGTTTTCAGCGAGCAAGGCTTTGAGACTACACGATAATGATGTGGTTAAAATATGCTGGCACCATTGAAATCATCATAGCACTGAGCTGCATGCATGAGAAAGTCCCTCCCTTGGGTAAACCATAGCTTCATATAGAGAAATAGATGAGATGCTATACTTGGGTGGGGGTGGGGAGGGGTGAGGAGGAAAGGAGAAATAAAGAATCTGTAATAGCACTGGAAAGAAAATTTAAGTGAAGTGAAAATATGACATTATTAACAAACACAGTCGAAAGAATTCATTTTAGAATAGAAAATGGAGAATGAGGGCTGCTTCAGAAGCATGAAAGTTATAGGCTGAGGTTTGAGAGCTGAAAGCTTAGAAGAAACGAGGAAGTGTAATGTGAGCAGGAAAATGAAATTAAAGGAATAAAAGAAACAAAGAGAAAAGAATTGTCAAAGTGAGAATCCTCTCTTACAAGGAACATAAAATACTTACTTGAGATATGCACCCATATATTTAGAACTATAGATTCTAAATAGTTTTATAGAAATCTTGTAATTTTATTAGACTGCAAAGTTTGAGGCACAGTAAATTTGTAAGGTTGGAGATTTTTAGACTTGATCGGTAAATTTCATTTTTCCAGCATTAGAAAGAAAGAATTAAAGAGATAAGAGAGGAATGGGGGAAATTGAAAATCATACAGAACCAACACCTACTAGGAAATCATTCTTATTCTTAAAGTTCTGAAGGCCAAATTCAGGTAAACGCTATTGACAACGATAGTCCCACAGAGCATCTGACAGTTCATTTTATTGTAAGATTAGGGCTCAGCTCCAATATAAGCTGTTTCAAAGCAACATCAAATGAAAAGTCAAATTCAATATCTGGGTACAGTTTGATTCCATTATCAAAAATAAGCTTTATGCTTTTCCAAGTAGCGTTAAAGCACTAATTCAGCCCAAATTGCAGCTGCTCTTTTGAAGAGAACATAAAATGGCCTTCATCCAAATAATTCTTTCTGAGTTTTCTAGGCAGGGTATCAAACCTTATCTCCCATGGGTGTAGAGAAGATGGATTGAATCTTGAAAGTTATAATGCCAGGGCATATTCAATGTTGGTATTATATTCTAATATTTAGCCTTTATTAAACACGCCCAGATTTTTAAAACAATACACAAAACCTCAACGTTGATTAGGAGTTTCTCTCATCTGGCACAGAAACACCCTACAATACAGTAACATTAGATTCTGGGCTAGCAATGTACTCCACCCAGTGGTGTGTCAGAGTAAAAATGCCTTTATAAAGGCTAAGTCTGACCTAATTTCCTTCTATGTTTCAGTCCCTAGGGTGGTAAAATGTTAGATAAGTACATGAAATGTAACATGAACTTTACTCTTCATAATGACGAAAGAGGAACACACATTATCTTTTTTGAAAAGATCATGTCTTCTAACTTTTCCACTAAAAACAAGTAAAATCTTTAATGCAGCTTTCACAGAAGGATTATAAATAACCAATGTGTGTTTATATATTATATTGATAAAAGTGACTCTCTGAGGTCTTATAAGAAAGCACTAAGTTGTTATGATTTACACTGATAAATGATAAACACCATTTTCCTGATGGCGAAACCAAATCTTAATGCTAAGCAAACAAACAAACGAAAAAGGCAAAGCAAACCACTGACGGCTATGAGAATGCGTGGAGAATGGGCTACGCAGACTAACCCTGCTATCTGGTTTACTTATCTAACCAGAACATCTGGCCCAATCCTGTTGAAATATCTAAAACTCTGTTCAGTTATGCCCTTGTCCTAGTTGGCAGAGAATAGATGAAGTAAATGGAATCTTTCCTTTGTGATTTATCTTTATGATGAACAAAGATTATTAGACATCAAAGATATTGTGACTTGGACGGACAACATTCTCAGGTTAGGTCTCCTCCAGGAAATTACATCGAAAAAATTCTGGTGATCATTCGCTTCTTACAAAAATTGAGCAGAAATAAAAACTAAATTAGAGTTTGGATGTCTAATACTGGCTTGGAATTTTCCCCTATTAAACATGGAGGCATATGAAAGTCCATGTTTCCATTTAACAGATGAAGAGAATGTAGGAAAAAAATGTTTCAGGCTATACGGCTAGCCAACATTTTAGAGCTTAAACAAAAATTCAGATAATATTAATGAAATAAATACATGGTGGGAAGCAACTCTGGATTATGTCAAAAGACAATTTATTATTCTTATTCTAAATCTGCCATTAAACAGATACTTGATATTAAGCAAGTCACAGTACTTTTGGACAAAAATTTCTTTGCATATTAAAAACTATACCACTAAAACTAGTTAACATTGCCAAGAAAGATGAGGATTAATAATTCCTAACTTTGTTTACATTATGAAACTTTGGAGAACCTGATGAAATCCATGAACACCTCCCTAGTAAAATGTACATATCCACAGACCCACAATGATTTGCATATAATATTTCAAGAATCCCCTGAAAGGTATTCATAGACTTATACAGAGGCTATGAACTTCATGTAAAAAAGCTGTGAATAATGATTTATTAATTTGTATATCTCAACTAATAGACTAAATCATTTATTTCTGTCCTCAAGTCTCAAGCAAGGTATCTGGCCCAGAGCTGGTACTCAATAAATTTGGGGCATATAAATGTTTTCTCAAAATTTTTTTTTTGTTGTTTGTTTGTTTTTTTATTAAAGCTCTGAGCTAAAGACTTTAAAACAACAATTTGTCTGAAAAACGAGTTAAAATGAAAAGTAGAAACCAGGAGCCACATTTAATTTACCTAATTCAATGAACGTTCAGACTTTCCTGTAGTGCAATTAGACAAAAAGAGAACATTGGAAAAAATAGTCATGTGTATGGAAATGTGGAGTAGGTGGCATCTTTACTGAATTTTATATTGTCATCTCTTTAGTTTTTATATAATGAAAGTTTCATAATCTTCCCATTGCAAAAAAATACTATATAATTACTCTATCATCAGCTCATGGAATACAAAAGAGTTTTTCTTATGCAACTCTCAATAAAAGGCAATGTAGAATGCTATAGTCATTGTTCATTAAGTAATTGTCTCATGTGTTGCACATGAAATCATCCGTAGTATCACATTTATAGCTATACCAATGTGACTCTCATCAAACACACAGTCCTGTTCACTGCAGCAAAGCAGAAAACCAGATACAATCAAAGCCCATTATAAAGAACTTCACAATTACATTGGACCCAGTTACACCCAGGGTCAAATGATTTCCCCAAGTACAGTTTAATATCATTACTATTATCCAGAAAGCCCAAAGAGTTGGTACTACTCTTGTAGCATTGTATCATGATTACATTGCATGATCCAGGCAGTTCTTCAAAGATTTAGCTTAACCACGGAGAGAAGACATTTGTAGAAATGAGTATAAATTATGGATAAGTCTAACCTTGGAGAAGTTACCTAGTTTTTCTGAGAGTGGCTTCTGCTTACACAAAATGCCCAAGATAACAGTAGTTGTGTAACTGTAAAGTGCATAGCAATGTGCCTGGTACAAAGCAAATATTGAAAACATGGTAACTGCTACATTACTATTCTTAGCATCGTTATTACAATCACACAACTAATTAAGCATTATCACAGCAGAACTTAATCACTAAAATTTTCCTTTCTTCTTTTGGTAAAATTAAAAACTCTAAAACAACTTTTCTAACAGATGCTGCTTATTGTAAATCTGGAACATCTATTAACCAAACTAATGTCTCAAGAATAATTCTTACATGACCAAATTTTGTTGCAAAGTTGCTTAAAATCTTATATAATATCTTCTTGCCCACAATGTTTGTTTCTAAAAGAAGTGATGGGGATAAAAGTCATTATCAGGGGGTCTTTGCACCAAGAACATTGTTTAAAATAATTGGTCCCTTAAATACTGTTTAAAATGTATATATTATTAGTATAACTATAGTGTCTACTTTCTTTGAACCAGGATCTGATGACAATGATCTTATCTCAAATCAATAATTGTGCAAATAATTGTTTACTACTTGTAACTACTAAGCAATATACCAGGGCATTTTTGACACATTCAAAACTCTGAAGTAAATGCAATTTTGTTTGCGTATATCACTGAAAGTATTGCATGTATCAGTGGAAGGCATCTGTTGAATAGCCAAACATCTGTATGTCAATGGATATTTAAATATTCTTGGAGATGCGTGAGTACCTCTTAAGTAAAATAATTTTATTGATTCTGCTTTAGTCTTATTTATAGTCAAGAACTGTAATAAAATAGTGGTTGGACACCTTGTTATCTTTCAAAAGATGGAAAGATCTTGTAGTTTTTCTTTTGTTTAATATTAACATCTGTTACGTATGACTCTCTTATGGTATTTTTCATCTTTTGAGTTGGAGTAAAAACTGACAAAATTTGCTTTAACTTCAATGAATTAAGGTGCTTCCATTGCAAAAGAACAATTTTGTTGATAATTCCTCCATGGAGTTGTTTTGGAAGATATAGGAATATTAGCAGAGGATGGATTCAGGAGATAGAAACATTATCAGAAGCTATAAAATGACTCACTGATAAACTCACACTGTGCCCTGCTCCAGGGCAATCATAATTTGGTCATTTTTCAAATTAGTTGAATTCTCCTGACTTTTGCTTCGCCTCCAATACCAGAAGGTGAGGAACCCTGAAATAAGGACAAAGGTGGCTCTATGTGTTTACACATATTATGAAGGGAAATCAAAGACTACATTTATATCTAAATTGAAAATTGGTTTGGTAGAGTAATCTTGGCCTGGTAAATGAAGACAGGCTTGAACTTCTTTCCCAGCCTCCAGTCATCTCAGAGATTCACACTGACAGCCCGAGACAGAGCATTCCCTCTCTGTCTCTATTTCACCACGTAAAAATGTAAGACCAATGCTTTCACAATAATTTTGTGAAAATGATTGTCAATGTGCAATATGTAAACACACAGTATCAATCTTAAAGGATATGGGAATAACCTCTGAATTACTACACTGCATCTATTTTGCAATCGAAGGAGACGATAACTAATTCACCTACCAGCTTAACAGAAAAACTACCAGCCAAATGCAATGTAGTCAGTTATATAACCTATTCTTTTCCTTTGTACTTTGTAGAGAATTGCAGAGATTCGCTGCTTATTTTGTCAGTTTGGATGAGACTTCAGTCTAACAATTCAGTTGAAATTGAGCCTGAGG
The DNA here is from genome assembly GCF_963924675.1 of Phocoena phocoena. Lineage (NCBI taxonomy): Eukaryota > Metazoa > Chordata > Mammalia > Artiodactyla > Phocoenidae > Phocoena > Phocoena phocoena. The sequence continues at coordinate 119,234,915 of NC_089222.1, read as the reverse complement.
CTTTAGCAAAACAATTAAAAACTCAGAACAAAGACTTTACAGAATATTCCCCTACCTGACTTTATGAAGTGATGTTAGTTGTTTTGAAGTCCAGGAAAACCCCAAACGATTAGAGCTTGGCTTCTAATATTTCTGTTGCTTGAATGAGCTCAATGGTCATAGTTTTGCTGCATAATTTTCCAAATAATCTCTTTTCATGTTCCTTCTTTGTATATTTCTTATCACTCACAGTCTTTACTAAGTGCCCAGATACCTATGGCGTACAAAGTTTTTCCTTTCTTTTTTATGGTGAACAAATTTGTTAAAAAATCACATCCTTCAGCTTTATTTAAGGCTGTTAGTTCAGACGCTAGTACAGTTCCTCTGACTTTTTTTTGTCTGGGAAGATAAGAGTAATAGATTTAAGGAAATTTTTATATTTTATCCAGGAGTGTCTTAATACTGCCTATTGTCAAGCTAAGTATGTTTTAAATGGTTGAATATATGTCATGATGCCAAAGGTCCAGAAGGGGGACATTTACCAACAAAGCAACATAATAGATTTGAATGCATCTGAATACCAAAGTGAGTTAGTGAGGAATTAAATATTGCTTAAGAGGAACCCTTGCAAAATGAGAGGACTACATCAGTGGTTCCCCTATCTAGTTCTGGATTTTCTGTTTCTGGGTCTCAGGCCACATCCAGATATGCTGAACCAAAATTCCATTGGTAGGGCATATGCATCTATGTGACAAGCTCTTAACATGATGCACAGTCAAGTTTGGGAACCACGGGGCTAACTTTCATGAAATGTCAATAGTTTGATGGTCTAAAATATTCAATGCTAAATATTATAATTAAAAAAAATTATTTTTGAGACAAAGTGTTTCATACGATATACACAGACAATTCTCATTGTATTGCCTGGTATAGAATTAGTATAAAATTCACTTTGAGGTAAGATGCATGTGTTCTGAATTCTGTCAAGGGAATTTATATATTAAAGAATCGATGGAATCTTATTTTTATGCAGAGCAATAAGGTAATTCCAATGCATCTTGCCATTTCATTCAATGAGAAAAGTTTATGAATCATCCATCAATTCAGGCAGCTGAAAAAGGTCTAAAGAAATCAAAACATTGCTTTTATGAGGCAAAATCTACAAGAGATGCAAGAAGAGAAAAACACTAATAATAAAAGACATTATTATGGCACTCTCAGTACAAGACAGAACAAGTGAACAAAAAAGTTAGAGAAGAGATAGAAGATTTAACCAATATAACCAACATCTTATGAATGTATATTTAACTCTACCTCTAAGAATAAAGAATACACTTTCTTCTCAGGTGAGAATGTTAACAAAAATTGATCATATATTAAATTGCACAGAAAATATCAGTAACTTCCATAAAGTAAAAGTATTATAAATAATACTCCATAATTATAAGGCCATAAAATAAGAAATTACATATTTATATTTAAAAAACAAACAAGGGAGTCCTTCCACTTGGATGTAAAAAAACAAAGAACACCTTTTCATTAAATAACTCTTGGTTAAAAGGGGAAACATAAACTGAAATTATAGAAATAAAAAAGTGACAATGAAAACACTATATATCTGATAAAAGGAAGATCATTGCACTAAATACTTTAATAACAAAGAAAGAATGAAAGTAAATGAATTAAATTCTCGTCTTAAAAAACTAGAAAAAGAGTAAATATAAAACAAAAAGTATCACAATGATGGAAGTAATAAAAATAAAAGTAAATGATCAGGGCTTCCCTGGTGGCACAGTGGTTGAGAGTCTGCCTGCCGATCCAGGAGACACGGGTTCGTGCCCCGGTCCGGGAAGATCCCACATGCCGTGGAGCGGCTGGGCCTGTGAGCCATGGCCGCTGAGCCTGTGCGTCCGGAGCCTGTGCTCCGCAACGGGAGAGGCCACGGCAGTGAGAGGCCCGCGTACCACAAAAAAAAAAGTAAATGATCAGAGAATAATAAAAAAGTAGATCTAATTAATAAATTAAAATCTTGTTTTTTAAAATAATAAGAGAGAAAAAGTACTAGCTAATCTGATCAAGCAAAAGCAGAAAGAAAGTATAGGAAGGAAATGATGTAAAGTAAGAAATGACAGAAGGGAATTAACTACTGAAACCAAAGAAATTAAAACACATACATGCATGCATGTACACATGCATGCACAGACACACGCACAGGACTGCTTTGCAGAGCTCTATTCAAATAAATTTGAAAACTTAGATCGATATATATTACCAAATTAATTACATGTGAATTACAAATCTTAGTCCAATTTCCACAGGAAAAAACACTGAAACTATTCTAGATATTACTCCACAAAAAGCCCTAGGTCCTGATGTTTTGACAGGGGATTTTTTACCTACTTTCTATGACCATATAATCTAAAGACCCTAGAAGTTATTCCAGTGCATTGAGAAGAAATTAAAAATTCATAATTCCTTTTATGAAACAAGCATAACAATGATATCTAAAATATAAATACATTATGAAGAAAGAAAAGAATAACATCACTCATAATTAATGCAAGAAAACTACATAAACTATTAACAAACAGAATCCAATACCATATTAAGAAAATAATGCACCAGGACCATATGGGCTTTATTTTAGAAATGGAAAATCACTTCAATATTTATAAATCTGCTGCTATCACATATTATGTCATAGATCTAAGGAAAATTTATCTCTATAGAAGCTGAAAACAGCTTTGACAAACTTGAACACTCATTCATGTTTAAATAAAGTGCAAAAAAGATAGGAATTAAGGGTTACTTTATCCAAAATCCATTATCTTATTTAATGAGGAAAAAGTAGAAGCATCTTCACTAAAATTGGGAACAAAGTAAGCATGCCTACTATTTATCCTACTATTCAGTAATGCACTCAAGATATTAGCTAATGCAATTAGATGACAGAAATTAATTAGTGGCACAAACACAGTTAAGGAAGAAACAAAAGTATCTATTTGCGGGTAACATGATAGAATACAAGGAAAACCTCAGAGAATGGATGATAAAGCTAATTCAAACAAATAGACTCCAGTAAGTATCATGATATAATATGAACATACAAAAATAAATAGCCTTAATATACCAATAAATAAATAAAGGATATAATGATAGAGGAAAACCATTTATAATAACAATAAAGGAGATTAAATACTTAGGAATTAATTTAACAATGTGGAACATTTAAAAAAATAAAAAATACCCTTTAAAGACATAAAAGTAGACTTGAAAAAAATGAAAAAACATACCCTGATCTTGTTGAGACAACTCAACATTAAAAAGACGTGAGCTTTTCCTAAGTTAATTTTAAAACTCAATAAAAACACCAGCAAGCTATTTTATGGAGTTAGACAACTTGATATTAAAGTCCATTTTCAAAGCAAATATAAAAGAATAGCCAGAGAAACACTACATAAGAAAAACTGTAAGGGGGACCAGCCCTACTAGATTAAAATATACTATAAAGCCTCTATAATTAAAACAAGTAGTACTGGCACAAAGGTAGACAAATAATCCAGAAAAGTGGACTGCAACAACGAGAAACAGTCTGAAATTTGGCACGTTAAAAGTGGCATCTCAAATTACTGACGTAAAGATAAACTTTTAATAATAGGTGCTGGGACAACTGGGTGGACATTTGGAAATAGATAAAATTAGGTCCATATCTCATAGCACACACCACAATAAACTCTAAATGAATTAAGGACCTAGATTTTTAAAATGAAACCATATAAGTACCAGAAGAAAACGTGAATAAATTCCTCTTTTTCCATGCATTAGGAAATGTGTTTCTAAATCAAATACAATTCTAGAGATAAACTGGGCAATACCTAACAAAAACTACATATGCAATCAATCACCTACTGATTCAGCAATCCCACTTCTAGGACTCTACCCTCATGACATCTCCAGCAATTAGAAAATATGTGTGCACAAAGTTATTCACTGCAGCATTGTTTTTTCTGCAAAATATTGGAAACCACCTACTGTTCATGCACAGGAAAGCCATTGACTTTATTATGTTAGAGCTACACAACAAGTTACTAGGCAGCTGTATAAGAGAAGGAGAAAGATCTCTATGAACTGAGTCAAAGTGGTTTTCAGAGAGATTTGTTAAATAAGGAAGCAAGTTACAAAAGACTATCAATAGTAGCTACCTTTCTTATAAGAAAGAAAAAGATACAAGAAAATAAACATGTATCTGTTCATTTACATATCTGCAAAAGAAATACAGAAAGGGTAAACCAGAAACTAAAAAAGGCGGTTACCTACACGGAATGGGAGAGAAAGAGTGGGAAGAAGGGAGCAATGGGAAACCTGGTAGTAAGGATGTAGTGGGAGCAACATTTCTCCAAGTATAACATTTTTGATAGTTTTGCCTTTTAGAACCATGGCAAATTTAATAAAAAATAAAATTAAAAAAATTAATAAAAAATTAAATAACCCCAGTATATGAGTTAAACATATGAGTAACAAATGAACCTAGTTATGTTATAAATGAATAACACAACCACATTGAATGGAATTGGAAAATAAAATGATGAACCAAAGTAGCTTTGGAAAAAAAATATTTTGAGATACTGTGGGGCAAAAATAATTGTACAGGATTACTTTACTCTGATTAGTAAGTCAATCTCCCACAGGGGTAAGGGTTATCAACTTTGTAATTACTTGATGTGCATACCAGGACTGAACAAATAAGTAAATATACTATAGATAATGAGAGCCACATTTTTCTCTATTAGAGGAAGATTTACAAATAAGGAAAGGCTGGAGGCTAGAGAGAACCCTGTTGTATTAGAATCAGAGATATCAATATTAATTCATAATTGTTCATATATTTAGAAACAGATTGATGTAGAAATAAATATGGATGAAGGTCTATGCATGGATTAGTATATATACACATATTCCCTAACACTGTCCATTAAAAAGGACTAGAAATAGGGCTTCCCTGGTGGCGCAGTGGTTGAGAGTCCGCCTGCAAATGCAGGGGACACGGGTTCGTGCCCCGGTCCGGGAAGATCCCACATGCCGCGGAGCAGCTGGGCCTGTGAGCCTGTGCCCCGCAACACGAGAGGCCACAACAGTGAGAGGCCCGCGCACCACAAAAAAATAAAGGACTAGAAATAATAACACCCTGTTAGCAATACATATAGCTGGCACTGAGATCTTGGTTTCTAAATCCATTCTCCAATAAAAGGAACAAGAGGGACTTCCCTGGTGGCGCAGTGGTTAAGCATCCACCTGCCAATGCAGGGGACATGGGTTCGAGCCCTAGTCTAGGAAGCCTGCGCACCACAGCGGTGAGTAGCCCCTGCTCGCCACAACTAGAGAAAGCCCGCGCGCACCAACGAAGACCCAACGCAGCTGAAAATAAATAAAATTATTAAAAAAAAAAAAAAAAAAGGAACAAGAACTCCTTGGACAAGTGGCTTATTTCAGGGCTGAGCAGGAAAAACACAAGGTGAGTCTGGAATATCTTGTGTTGCCAAAAAATAAGTAAGTCCTCAAAAAAGGATGGGACATATCAAATAGACAATAAGCCAGCCTGAAAAAGATCCCCAATAACCAATGCTGGAATAATTTGAATAAACTACACAATGATAGTATTGAATTATAAGTACTACAATAAATAAATACCCATGTCCACACTAATGTAAATGTATAATTGAATAAGCAAACAAATGGGGAAGAAGGAACATCTCTTCTTTTGAAGAATTCCAATTAATAAATGTAGAAGGAATGAGGGACATACAAAATCACATTAGGCAAATGCAATAGTAACAATTGTTACAGATAAAATCTACCAAAAAATGTTACAATCAGTGGGCAAAAGATTGAAGGAAAACAGGATATTTGCCCAGTTTAAAAGTATCTATTCCAAGATATATACATAAAAATAAATATATATATAAATAAATATATAGTTATATAATGAAGGGGAAAATAGTAACCTTACATTGGAAAAACCTAGCCAACACCACGTTCCTCAAGAGATTATGGTTAACCTCATCAATAATAAGATCAATTGACATCATGTATCCCCTGATATGATGCACTGAGTAGGGCATAACACTTCCTCTTGTCGAAAATGCATAATCCCAATATACTCATGAGAAAACACCGGACAAGCCCAAATTGAAGGTCATTCTACAAAATAACTGATGAGTCCCCTTCACGATCATAAAAAAGTTAAGACAGAGAAACTATAAAACATTGAGGAGACAAAGGGACCCAACAAAAAATGGTAATGTGGGATCCTGAATTTGATGTTAATTTCCCAGGTTCTATAATTATACTGTAAGTATCAATACATAAGTTGTTAACAATAGAGAAAACTAAGGGAGGATCTGTACATGTCCTCTCTGTGTTATTTCTGCAACTTTTCTATAGGTCTAAAATTATTGGAAAATAAAAAGTTTTTCAAAATCACAGCATTTTAAAAGTCAGGGTTTTACTTTTCACTTGACATTGTGATCTGCGCTCCAATCCTAGCATCGACACTAAAAGATGTGACTTGAGTGTGTCAGTTAACATTTCTCAGCTTCATTCATTCCTTTATTTATTCAATATACATTTATAATGTAATTGAATAAGATATCCTCTAATGATTTTTCTACTTTAATATTCTATTGTCTAGGAAAAACTGAGAAGCAGTATGGAAAAAATTATTTATAATCTCAATTTATCTTAATATGATATTCATACTACTTTAGCTATTTTATTCAAGTTACTCAAATTAGCACTTTTCAAACAAATCTTGTTCTTAAATTTGGTGCATTTTTTCTTTATTATGTAGTTTTATGGAGAAAAAAAAGGCAGCAGAGAGCATAAACTACTCTTCAGGATCATATATCACTGCATGGCAAATACATTATTGTTCTAAAAGACTAGTTTAATGCTTAGAAAGATTAATCAGCCTTTCATCGAATGCCAACTATGAAAGGCATAATAGAAGGTGGTGGGAATACAGAAATGAATAAGAAATATGCCTTGCTGTACAGAGCTGACAGTTTAGCCTGAGAGCAGACATGTATGTAAATGAATATTTGTAAGGCACTGTGAAAAGCATTGTGATAGAGATATGTACCATCCCAGAAAAGAACAATCAAACTCTGCCTGGGGGAGTAAGTGAGGATTTTTCAAAGGAGATGTCAGAATATTGGAGGACCAGCAGACAATTTTCAGATAGAAAAGAAGGGAAGAATTTTTCATGATGTAGAATAGTATATACAAACATATGGTGCTAGGAAAACCTGGTGAGAGTTCCATACTAACTGAATCATACACTAAAGAGGAGTGGCAAAGGCCTTAAATGTGAAGCTGACATGGAAAGGGTGGACAAACAACTTTTCCCTAGTTCCTGTCCTCTTTACCATCGCTCTCTTTCTTGCTTGCTGGCTCTTTTTCTATTATACCACAGCTCATCAAAAAGACAAAAAAGAAAAACAAAACAACTCCCCACCCCAAACAAACAAAAGACATAAAACCAGACTTGTCCCATGAGTTTTGCCTTAACCCTGCAAGCAACAAAAAGCAAAAAGTTCATTCTTGCTACTAACATCAAATTTTATTTTATAAACATTTATGAGGAAAGGAACCTTTATATACAAGACTCTGGATAGACATAAATAAGAAATAATAGTCTTTACCTTGGAAGTATTTAAGCAGGGGAGAAGCACAGTTAAAATATTTTTTTATAAAAAATACCATCTTCAGAAATAACTTTTCCCTGTATACATCCCCAACCAATCCACATCCTTTCCAGCAGCACATTAATGGAGACCTATGAGCTGATTTGTTGTTTGGGCCAAGACATTGGGCAGTGTGGTGGGCATCATAGCTCCCTGAAGTCATTCATCAAACTAAAATCATCAGAGCTCATTTGGAAGCAGGAGAGCTCGGGTAAACAGACCTTTTCCCACTGCCACCTCTGGGGCAAAAAATACACTGTGCTTGCTCAATTCCCAATCCTTCCAAGTAAGTATTTTTATCATGCTTTGCTCAACTGTTCATATTTTATGTTAAAGCAGCTTTTGCATTTTTTAAAAAAGAAAATATACTTTGTGTGTATGTTTAACTATCAATGAAAAATATACATAATCACTAAACTATGTCTAATACTAAATCCAGCTCAAGATTTGAAACTCAATTAAGTAAACTATTTTCTTTGGTATATGAAGCTATGGTAACATTTAAAACTGGGCATTTTGAGATTTTGCTTTTGAATAGAGCATACAAACTATCATGTAAGTAAACAGGAAAAATATCACCTCTTAGTTCAATTGACAATACTTAAAATACTAAAAACCCAATTTTCAGGTGATGCTTTCCCAAACATGAACTTGGTCATACAATTAAATACATATAGTTTTAGATCTAAAATATAACTCACAAGTTATTCTACATTTGTATATTACCACAACTGCTTTTAGATAGAAAAAGCCTTCGGTAGCCAAAATCAGATAAAACAACTTGTATAGCTTTCAAAAATCACTGCAGCAATCTTGCAGGAGTTAATGGCATTATTTTGACCATTATACAGAAATTTCTCATTATTCCAGTTAGTTCTTACTGAAGTTACTTTTTAATTTATTTTGCTTGTATTTCTGAAGAACACCATTTCCCCCCCCCAATAACATAAAAACTATATTGAGCATTTCAATATATAAATGTGATAGTCCAGGACAGCAAAGTAACAAGAAAGTTCAAATAGTGATTTTTATAGATGTTTAATACTACGGACCTGTGTTTCTCTCTTTTTTTCATTTTACTCTTTTACTGCCATAAAAAAATTCAAAAACTTTATCTTCCAATAATTTTTTTGGAAGTCTGACTTCTATTATTAATTAGAATATTCATTTATTTTAAATCCATTATTGTCAATATTTTACCATGGCCACCAACAAAATACTTTAGAAACAAACGCAACTGATTTTTAAAAATTCATTTAAAAACGTTCTGGATGTTATTTGTACAGTGAGTTCAAATATCTTATTATATTACAGTGGTAGCTATTGGTGCTAAAACAATTTAGTAATATAATATCTTCAGGGAGTAGTTAACAACTAGAAAATAGTTACTGAAATAATGAGAATTTTACCTCCTTACTTAAACTCTTGTTCAAAAAAAATAAAACCACAGCATATAATTTTTATGTTTTGGTAATGAAACAAAATCACTTTCTCATTCTTTTCAATCTTTAAATGCAGATTGCCAAGCTTATAGAAGTTGACTCTGAAGAGATTTTCTGAAATTTTCAAAGCTATGTGTTTAGTCAAGCAATGACCTCAGAGGCCTAATACATGGCTTATATGTAGAGCTATTGTCTTAAATATTAATTGTGGTGGTCATATTTTAAAAGATGGAATTTCTGAAAATGTTCAGTTTATTCAATAAGGCAGGTTAAGAAAAATTAAACTCTACATAATGTGTCTTGCCCTGCAGAAGGCCATCACTTTTCTCTATCAGCTCTATTCTTCACCTTTTTCCATGTACCTCTTAAGATCTTTCAGAATCTTTATATTGCACACCTGTAACTTATATGATATTGTACATGAACTATACTTCAATTTAAAAAAAGTGGGGAGAAAAAAAATCTTTCAGAATCTTTCTGCAAAATTTCTATTGAGCCATCTAAGGTGCCTATGTATTTTAACTTACAAAACAATACCAAGAAATGTTTTCTCACAGAAAGTTTCTCCAAGATCAATTTAGTATTAATAACCAGTTAATGATACTCAATATGCAAGTTTGTGGGGGAGGAAACAAACTTAAGGCAACAGAGTCATAAGATTCTTAGAAAAGTAGAGATGTGATCTTAATTTTTGAAGGAAACTTCAGGAAAAAGAAAAAGAGTACATAATCGAAGGAATAAAATCTTGGAGATCAGTTGGAAAATGGCTGCAATAATCTGGCTGTAATAATCTAGCTGCAATATGCAGGATGAACTAGTACAGTGGAAGTCTGTTTTGTAAATAACCTTCAACCTGTGTGATAGAAATTTAATTTCCTGATGAGACATAGTTAGAGGGTTGTTATGAAAATGAAGTAAGTGGCAGTAGGTAGTGATAGATGATTTCAGCTCCTTATTACTTTGGATGGGTAACATACAGATGTTCTCAGAAATTGCTAGATCCACTGAAGGATATTTTTCACTTTTTTTTTAAATCAAGCAACATCCAGATTCTACAGAAGGCCCTCTGCTATACATGTGTTTTACTGCACTCAAGAATTCTGGGCATCTTTTACATCACTAGTTTTACATCAACACTCTAGTTTCTGAAACCTGGTTGCTTTAATCTAATCTACACTCTACCACCAAATCATTTCCTTTCCCAAAGCATCAATTCATTTTCTTTTTCTTTTTTTCAAACTTTTTCTTTCAGTTAGTTTTTTCTGATTTATGTTTCTAGTTAGATCTTGAGGTAAAAAGGAAAAAAAAAATCACACTGTCAGGTCTGATATTTTTGTGAAAATTTTAGAGAATAGAAGCATTGATGCTTTCAATATCTGCAATGCAAGAGATCCGAGATAGGAAACATTTCTGAGATTTAGATCAGCATAGGTTAGGTGCTGTGTTCCCCACTAATAGCTAGTCATCTAAAGAAGGTCAATTTTGCTCTTAAAATGGACTTATTAGACTTTGTATAAAGAGGTTGGATTAGAGACAAATAAGACTTTCCACTGAAAACTCACTAAAGTTTAAAAAAATTAAATAGTTTAAAACAGAAAGTATAAAAAGATATTTTTAAGCAGGGCAAGATACACTGACACTAATACATTTTAATGAAAGATTGGTTAGCTTGACTTGGAAATATATTTCATGTCTAAACAGATGAATTAAGCTCAAAGGCTATTCCAAATATAAATATTCAAACCTGTACGTAAAAGACAACAATTAAGTTAATACTGATTTCCTTTCCAAACCTTAAAAATCATACCAGGCTTCATTTCATCTGGTATTCCTTTCCCTTAATTTACTAAACAATAGAATTAGCGTCAGAAGGAGAAAGGAGATAATTGTGAACACCATTCAGCCTTTTGAAGGTAATCAAAATAACCAGTTACTTCAGAAAACAAGACCAAAAGAAAGCGACAATTGATTCCAGAGAGAAATAAGAGAGTTGAGAACGTATATTTCGTCATCTCCCAACTGGAAACCTGGGAATATATAAAACTTGGATTTTAAATTAATTGCTCTTTCTTATGTGAACCTATACTATGAGTGAAGTGGATCCTTTGAAGTTTTACTCTGGTGTAATTAACATGCTTATGGTTCTTTGATGACATGTTTAAAAATAAAATATAAATGGAAGGTAAGGCTGGCATACCCTCCACTTAATGCTGATTTTAAAAAAAACAAAAAACTGAAGCAGGCAACATTTCTCACTTTCCAATATTCTTAGAAACCTGCCACTCTGTTCTCTGTTTTGACTTCCATGATGGCAGTACACTGGCTACTATGATGCTTTTTTCAATGACATTATATTAAGGAAGACTAACATCTCCAAAGGCATGTCTCCTTTCCCATTTCATTCATATTCACTCCCACATCTGGATTAAATTCTATACATCGTCACTTAATTGGAAGGGATGTTATTATTTTTTAATTTAACAAATACTTCAAAAATCAGTTGTGTTATTATTACCAAGTTACAAACAAGAAAAGGAAGGTAAGGAAAGTACTTTTTCCCAGATTTGATAACTAGCAAGTGGCAGACGTGGGTTTGAATCAGGCAGTCTGACTCCAGCACCCATTCTTCTAACAATACTGTTCCAGGAGAAGCCCAGTACAGACTCCAAGAGGTACTAGTAGTAGGTGCTAGTAATTATTTTGAAAATATTTTTGCTGTAAAAAATTATTTGCTCCCAATTCTCTTCAATTTATTTTTTTGGGGGAAGAGAGAGGAGGGGGAAAGATCGTGGGTTTTGTATCTGTGTTCGTAATAAAATAATTCAATCATTATAAACTTGGCTTCTCCCATACTCCTAAGGGTACATTTGTTGGTAACTAAACAAACTCATTTTGATTAAACCTTCTTGATGATTACTAGAAATTTTCTAGTGATAATTTGGCATACAGAGAGCCAAAGTCAACAGCCATGAATAGGAGAATCAGGATACCTACGAACTAGTATTTAGAAGTTATCATTACATCAGGAGGAAAAATACTGCTCCATTTACTACACTAATTAAAAGGTATTATAACATAGGCGCCAAACAAATTTATTATAATACTTCTGTATGTATCCTCACTAAACATCAAAATTTATTAACAATTGAATATTACTTTAATTATTAAACCCTTGGTAAGCCTTCGTTCTTTCACGGACCAGATAAAGCCACAAGGATTACAAGTTCCCACACTTAAAGATCCTCTGAAATTATCAATTTCATTGGCTGATAATATTACAAAATGGGAATTAGAGTGATTTCTCTGAATATGTAAGTTTTAACTAGATGCCAGTCCTCTGCCAAGTAACTGAATCATTGAAAGATAAGCACTCCAGAAACAGCTTTAAGAATCTTCTTAGTCTTTAAGGAAATGAACCATGTTGAGAAGGGGAAACCAGTTGGAGAAACAAATACTCATATTATTAGGATTGTTTACTCATTCATTCAACATGTATTTGTTAATTATATGTCAATTCCTGTTCTACAACAGATATAGAAGTAGGGTTCCCAATATATTATCAGGGTAGTTTTCACACAGAATATCAACTAATGGTCTTGTAAAATTCAGTTACCTTTCGAATAGGCTCATATGGAATTTCAAAGTCTATTTTTCATAGAAAGTTGTTCAAAGAGATTGTTACTGGCATTGATTTGGTTATTCTTTCTTTTAATTAAAGCATATGATTTTTTTTTTTTTTTTCGGTACACGGGCCTCTCACTGTTGTGGCCTCTCCTGTTGCGGAGCACAGGCTCCAGACGCGCAGGCTCAGTGGCCATGGCTCTCGGGCCTAGCCGCTCCGTGGCATGTGGGATCTTCCTGGACCAGGGCATGAACCCACGTCCCCTGCATAGGCAGGTGGACTCTCAACTACTGCGCCACCAGGGAAGCCCAAGCATATGATTTTTTTAAAAATCCACTAGCTCAGTCAATTTAGCCTATTTTCTATTTTTCTCATGTGGCTCATTTCTGCTTAATATTTTCAACCAAGTTATAATCTTCATGGGGACAGAGGTACCTACAAACGTCTTTTTAATAAGGGTATAGAAATGTGTGTTCATTACATGGAAGATAGGTAACTGATGAACCACTCTGATTGCAGATTGATTTTTATTATTCTAGGGAGAAGGCAGATATTACTATGCTCAATGCATATATCATGCCCTTTGTTCGTCTTTTCCTTCCTTGAATCATTTACTTAATAGCTAGCACCCAGCAGAAACTGGAAGAACACCACAGGTTTAAAGGTTCGCAGTTAATTCTGCAACATTTCCTTTAAAAAGATTTTTTTAAAAAATTTTGTAATCAAAATGTTGCAAAAGGATGAGATAATCTATAACTCTTTAATCCTTTATGGCTTGAATTTTATTGATTTTTTTAACACAACTCAAATGACAAATTAGTCATGCATCAGAATGGAATGTTATTTCCTATCAATGAACATTAGGTCTTACAATGAATAAGGAATAACTAGTTTGGACAGGGCAGCAAGACAATCTTCTACATATGGCAATTTTCTTTTTGAGTTTGGGTATCATTATGGTCTGTATCAGCCAGAATTGCCATTTAGTTTTCTATAAACTAGAACTTCTTACAAACAAGACAAGAAAAAAATCAAAGAAATATCAGATATATCCCCTCCCTTCAAAAGAAAACTTATTGATAAATTATACACATAACTATGATTACAGCAAAACAGCTATTATAGACAGTTAAGTTCTGTGCATTTAAAACACGTTATTGATAGAAATTTTGTACTTTAATTAGAAATTATTTAGACTAATTTCACAATAAGTCTGGACAAAATAAAAACATTGAGCTCTTTTCTTTGTTCATTGTACTTAAATGTAAATTCAGTTTCTTTTAACAAAAAACTATAATATTGGGAAAAATGATAACCTATTAATGTACTGCTTCTTGCTCTATGTCAAACTAACAAATAAAAAAATAGTGTTTTCAGAATATAAATATTATAGTTTCAAAATTAATTACTATTAATAAAAAGTCATATTTCTTGCTGTTTTCTCTTGGAGACCTTTTATACCCACCCAAGATAACCCAAGATTTAGACTATTCCAGATAAAATTTTCAAAGCATAAAATAATTTTCAGGAATTAAGTTCACCTCAGTAAATAAATGTGTACATGTAAATAGATACACATACATATACATTCTATTATAAATATATATTTATCTATAATATTATATATAATATAAACGTATTTATGGTATATATTTATAGTAAAATGTATATGTATGCATATACATATATATTTACTGAGATGAACTTATTTTATAATAAATATATGCATATATTCTACTATATTTTAACTTGTATCTCTGTAAGCCATGCTAGTTTTGTGAATTATAATATTTATTTCTGATTACCATGGTTGCTTTTTATAGCAGCTTTATTAAAGCAAACAGAATTGCAAAACAACAGAAATAAGGACAGATGAAGTATTATGAAATCTTTAAGATAAAATTGCTTAAATATTACAGCAAGAAAATAGGCATGTGTTAACTGAAAAAAAAAATGGGTCTAGAGAAAAGTTGATGCATTCTTCATGAGGAAATGGCTATAAAGCTAGCATATTTAGACAAGGATACCTAAGTAGAGGCGCTTTAAAAATATCCTGAAGTAATTCTGCAGTTGTTTCCTTCCTGATATCTACCTATTTCTAATGGACTCAATGTAAATAAACATTTGCTTTTTTAAAATCAGCTTCTTCCTCTAAGGTGATTCCTTCTGCTATTCTCAAATCCAAGCTGTGAACTTGACCTTCTCCATAGTGAGATCAGAATAACTCCATCCATTTTCATGGGTCAGTAAAGGTCAATCGCTACAAGGTGACATCCTGAGTTAAAGAGGACAGTACTTTGAAGTCAACCATATTTTTGCAAAGCCAAAGATACATAACATAGTAGTAAGGCAAACTAGTATTTTTTAAATGTCTGCATTAGTTTGTTTTTTCAGAGGCTTTCAGATATTTCACAGTTTTAAAAATGTATTTAATATCTAAAATAAAATTCTGGAAAAAGAAGCATTGCAGGAAGTTGGTTTTCTCTTCCTATTAGATGAAACTACACCTAATTAAGCAGAAGCACAGCAGTGGAATTTTGTAGTGTCCATTACATGTTTGCATGGTGAACAGGCCATCTATGAACTCATCTGAGAGGGAAGGTTACTGCCAGCTGGTATCAAGAATAGAATCATTATTGGGCATTGTATAGTTGTCAAAAATAATAAAAAGCATCACTGATCTCAGCCAAATTTGGACTGGTTGTATAAAAAGAAAAATATTAGAAAGTGGTACTACTGTTTTTAGAGGCTAAAGTGTCTTTAAAATATAATCCCTGAAAGACCTGTAAAAACAAATTATTATTTATTGATGATAAATTTCCATATTATAAGGGAATTTTGTAGTGCAATAAATATAAATAAAACCAGTTTAAAAAAATATTTTGGAAAAATGTAGTAAACAATTCTCCCTGGGCCTCTTAAATGGGGTTCCATTATTTACAGAGATGTAGTTTCTTATAATAAGAGATAACAGAATTAGAGTGGGAAAAAAAATCCTAGTACAGTTCATAGATCATTCTTTACTAACTATAGGATACCAATTATTTCACTGTTTGGGTTGGGGAAGTGCGATATCTTCTCCCTGTCAGAGTTAATGTGTGTATTATGTGAACGGGCTTTGTAAACTACATTTTAATACATTACTTTAATGTTATTTATTTTATTTAAAGCAGTTGCTTAAATCCCAGATTATTTACCAATAAAGACAATGTAACAAATATATTCATTAGCACTGCGGGATGTACTCAGTAGAAGCTAGTAAATGACTCAATAAGTGAGTTGTTTAATAACATCTAAACAACACTTTAATCTTATTTTATTCTACAACAAAGAACTTTTCAATTTTTATTGGTAATGTTTGTGTTTTCCTAGTAGAGTAAATCATCTTAAATTTGAATATAGAATGATAGGAACCCTGGAACCAAAAAAAAAAAAGACAGAAAATGGTAACAAAAATCTCTCTAAAACTATTTGCATTACTTTCAAACAAATATATATCCTTAGTGTCAAAATATTGGATCTTATTTTGTTCATATATGAAATTATGAGGTTAAATATGTTCAGAATCATTCCAAATTATTCTTTGCCAAAGACAATGGTTTAAATTTTTTCTACACCATAAAATTTCAGCAATCCATAAGGACTTTAAAAAAATTGAGTTTTAAAAAATTGATAATTGAGTTTAAAAAGATGCATATGTGGGCCAACCTATGATTATAGTTACATATATGTAATAAATAACAAAAGCAAAAGAATAATGGTTAAAGGTTTAAATATTTTCAAATACTTATGTAGCATCTACCTAAAATAATACATACTAGTTCTCAGTTTCAGAAAATATTTCCATTAATAATAGTGATGCTGAGTCCTTGTGTCATGTGGTTCAAATATGCATGAGTCAGTTATATAAAGCAATCACTGCCTTTAATGGTTTAATTAAAGTGATTCTATTTCGTATTTTCTCTACTAGAGAGAAAAACTGACTTCTACCTTTTTGACACCAGATCTACATTTTAAAAATTATGTAAAGACAGTTGGAAACAACCAATAAGTGTAGAATTAATAAATGAATTTTGCTATATTCACATAAAAAATACTACACCACAATAAAAAGGAACAACCTATTGATATATGCAAATGGGGAAAATCACATGGACAAAATGATGAGTAACATAAGCCAGACAAAAATGTATATGTGCTGTGTGATTCTATTTATATGAAGTCAAAAACTGGTAAACCTAATCTATGGCGATAGATATCAATAGGGCATGAAATAGTCTGCTGGGATGCTGGAAATTTCTAAATCCTGATCTGAGAGATTACATGTATGCATATGTTTACAGATATTTACACATATGTAAAACATTCATCCAGCTGTATGGTTAAGAATCATGTATGTTAAATATCTCCATTTAGCAAAAAAAAACCTTTTAATCTCATAAAGAAAAAATTCAAAGGACTATCTTCAATTTTTCAGAAAGGATGCTAAGTGAACATTTCAACAAAACTCATTAAAGGATCAGAGTGATCTAGGATATAAATCAAGGATGAAATTATAAACTAGAAACTTTTAATAATGTGACTTTACAGAAACAATAATTCATGGCAAGGTTATATTCGATTATATATATGTTTTATTAGTCTTTTTCACATTTAATAATGAAGCTAAATCCCCCTTCTATTCTGTTTTCATACCACTAATATTTTAAAAAGAGGAAAACAGAACATTTGCTAGCTTGATATAAATGAGGTCCTTATGTAAAGAAAGGAATACAAAACTTGAAGGGAGATTTATATTCAAAGCCAACTTTCCAGGCACTCGTATTATTACCATGAGCAGAAAAAACATTTTCTTTCCCTCTAAGTCACCATTTTCTCCTGGATAAAATAAGGAAGTTAAAGAAAGAGCATTCAATGATCACAGCTCTAAAAGACAATAAATCAAATATCTGAGTGTTGGAAAAGTGATTTTGGACCAAATTTTTCAATGTTCACCAAGATATTTTGAAAAATAATATCCAGCATTACATAAAACTTAACTGAAGTAGATTAACAATTTTATAAAATGTATTTTATGCCCATATCCTCATTTCTTTTAAGTCTTACTCTTATCAACAGAAGTTAGAAATCTAATTTTAAAACTTTTACTAACAAGTGGTCTATAATATAGTTCAAGTTTCTTTCTACACAGCCTGTGATATGAACAAACTGAATTTTAAAGAGATGCCATCATCTAGTGACAACACCTACTTCAGAGCAGTGAAGCACTATGGGAAGGGTTCTGAGTCTCTGCTTCTGTGGAATGCCACAATAGTGCTCTGCTCAGGGGCACTGGGTGTTATTGATGACCACAATGAAAAATCACTGCGCCTCTCCAATTTCTGTACCTTTTTGGTTATAATAACATATATGTTAACAAAACAAGCTAGTGAAATTTCCTGACTGAGAGAATGTTTTCCCCCCTATTGTACTATTCCACAGCTCTTAATATTTTAAGCCACTGATGTGCAAAACAGCCTCATACTAGAAATGTAATCGTTACCCATATACATCATCATTTCTTTCTGGAGAAAAACTCTTATGATCAAAAGTGTTTTATTGGTCACTGGCTATTGCTTAACTTAAACAACATTAAATGTAATTCATATATTAAAAAATACCTATTATATAAAATATCACTATTCTCCATCTATGACTGATTTTTAATACTTTCAGAACATTGTTTCTTCAACTGTTAAAAAAAAAAAGAGCTTTTAAATCAGAGGATTATATTTAATGTTCCTCATACTCTCAAAGTCAAAATCATTAAATTTATAGTGCAATGGAAAATAACATGGACTGGAAGCACCATTAACACAGGTTCAAATCCTAACATGGACACTTACTAGACCAGGAACTCTAAGAAAATTACTTAAGCACTCTAAGAACTCTCATCCATACAATAGGGATAATTATCCCCACCTTTCATCGTTAGTTAAAGGATTAAGGGAGATGAGATATATGAAAACCTCTGCACAAGATCTGAACCACTGCATCAATAACTGATCATGTATAACACTTTCAATGGCAGGAGTCAATCACTTGAAAACAATGTTGTAGGCAGAATAGATAAAGGGTTCCATCAGCATACTCCTAACCAATGAGTCAGTTTTATAATTACCTCCCAGGTCAATTTTTTGCAGTTATTTTAATAAAACTGTTAGAAAAGCAAATTATTGCTGAAATACTGATGGATTGATTATAATAAATCTCTGAGCTTACACAGGGTAAAAGCCCTTTAATTCCCTGGCCAAATGCAATCATGCAATCATTCACCTTCCATTTCCCCTTCTTCCTTCAACCATCAACACACCTTCCCAGAAGAGTTTTAGAAAAGTTTGGCAAAGAAAATAAGTCTATTTCAAGCCCAAGGAAACTTGGTCAAGAACACATCTTTACCAACCCAGAATTGCCAAAACAATCCTGAGGAAAAAGAACAAAGCTGGAACTAAAAATAGAACTACCATATGACCCTGCAATCCCACTCCTGGGTATATATCCAGAGAAGAACATGGTCTGAAAGGATACATACACCCCAATGTTCATTGTAGCACTGTTTACAATAGCCAAGACATGGAAACAACGTAAATGTCCATCGACATAGGAATGGATAAAGAAATGTGGTATATATATACAATGGAATATTACTCAGCCAGTAAAAAGAATGAAGTAATGCCATTTGCAGTAACATGGACAGACCTAGAGATTCTCATATTGAGTGAAGTAGGTCAGACAGAGAAAGAGAAATTTCATATGATATTGTTTATATGCAGAATCTTAAAAAGAAATGATACAAATGAACTTATTTATAAAACAGAAACAGACTCACAGACTTAGAGAGTGAAATTATGGTTATCAGGGGGGAAGGATGGGGGGACAGGATAGTTAGGGAGTTTGGTATTGACATGTACACACTGCTATATTTAAAATGGATAGCCAACAAGGACCTACTGTATAGCATAGGGAACTCTTCTCAATGTTATGTGGCAGCCTGGAAGGGAGGGGAGTTTGGGGGAGAATGGATACATGTATACATATGCCTGAGTCACTTTGCTGTGCACCTGAAACTATCACAATATTGTTATACTCCAATATAATATAAAAAGTTTTTTTAAAAAAAGAACAAAGCTGGAGATATAACCCTCCCAGACTGCAGACAATACTACAAAGCTACACATCCAAAACATCATGGTATTGGCTCAACAACGGACGCATAGATCAATGGAACAGAATAGAGAGCCCAGAAATAAACCCACACACCTACAGTCAATTAATCCTTGACAAAGGAGGCAAGAAAATACAATGGATAAAAGTCTCTTTAGCAAGTGGTGTTGGGAAAGCGGGACAGCTACATGTAAACTGATGAAGTTAGAACACTCCCTCACACCATACACAAAAATAAACTCAAAATGCCTTAAAGACTTAAATATAAGACATGACACCATAAAACTCCTAGAAGAGAACACAGGCAAATCATTTTCTGGCATAAATCGTACCAATATTTTCTTAGATCAGTCTTCCAAGGCAAAAGAAATAAAAGCAAAAAATCCCCCCAAAAACAAATGAGACCTAATCAAACTTAAAACTTTTTGCACAACAAAGGAAACAATCAACAAACCAAAAAGACAGCCTACAGAATGGGAGAAAATACTTGCAAAGGAAGCAACCAACAAGGGGTTAATTTGCAATATACAAACAGCCCATACAACTTAATACCAGAAAAACAAACAACCCAATCAAAAACTGGGCAGAAGACCTAAGCAGACATTTCTTCAAAGAAGATATACAGATGGCCAACAGGCACATGAAAAGATGCTCAACATTGCTAATTATTAGAGAAATGCAAATCAAAACCACAGTGAGGTATCACCTCACACCAGTCAGAATGGCCATTATCAAAAAGTTTACAAATACTAATGCTGGAGAGGGTGTGGAGAAAATGGAACACTCCTACACTGTTGGTGAAAAATGTAAATTGATGTGACCACTATGGAAAACAGTATGGAGGTTCTTAAAAACCTAAAAATAGATCCAGCAATTCCAGTCCTGAGCATATATTTGGAAAACACAAAAACTCTAATTCCAATATGAACCCCAATGTTCACAGCAGCACTATATACAATAGCCAAGACATGGAAGCAATCTAAGTGTCCATCAACAGATCAATGGATAAGGAAGAAGTGGTGTGTGTGCACACACACACACACACACACACTCACAATGGAATACTACTCAGCCATAAAAAGAATGAAATAATGCCATTTGTAGCAACATGGATATACCTAGAGATTATCATACTAAGTGAAATAAGTCAGACAGAGGAAGACAAATACCATATGCTATCACTTACATGTGGAATCTTAAAAAAGGATAAGAATTAATCTATTTACAAAATAGAAACAGACTCACAGACATAGAAAACAGACTTATGGTTATCAAGGGAGAAGTGGGGGGATGGATATATTAAGAATATGGGATTAAAAGATACATACTTCTATATATAAAATAGATAAGCAACAAGGATTTACTGTACAACACAGGGAACAATATTCAATATCTTGTAATAACCCATAGTGGAAAATAATCTGAAAAAAATGTATATATATAACTGTAAAACTGGATCACTTTGCTGTATACCTGAAAGTAGTATA
Source organism: Phocoena phocoena (assembly GCF_963924675.1). Taxonomy (NCBI): domain Eukaryota; kingdom Metazoa; phylum Chordata; class Mammalia; order Artiodactyla; family Phocoenidae; genus Phocoena; species Phocoena phocoena. The sequence continues at coordinate 119,213,440 of NC_089222.1, read as the reverse complement.
ATATTGTAAATCAACTATACTTCAATAAAATAAAGGTCTTTACCTGCTCAGATAATATTAATGACAGTAGTTTATCGCTATTGAGTATATAAGTAGCTCCAAGTGAAACGCATGGATTTTTTTTAAAAAGCTGATTTTCCAGAGATGTATGTTCATGGTCATTGCTTATAATCCAATAGACAAAAACAGTTTACCAGTGTTCCCTATTTTTACCAAGGTACTTACATCCTACTCTTGATATTTTCCTTACCACTAGGGAAAGAAAACATAAAGATCTCTTACACACACACACACACACATCATCTTGTGAACATGCACACACACATAAACACATACTTCAGCTGTACTTGGATCATTTTGCATGTTGCCAGGGAGTATATAATGTAAATGGCATAAAGGCATAGAGTACATAGAGGGGATCTACACACTTAATTGATTTTCACAAAACCTGCTGCATGTTTTGGTGTGGTTGTAATTTCCAATACATTAATGGTTCTGCTGCCACTTAGGCATACATCATCCCACGTACTCATAGGTATTACTTGCCTTTAACTAGTAAACCTAGTAATGATGCTTCCAATCCAATTTAAATCCATTACAATTTAGCTCATTTCTGTGAAATTTAGGAGAGCACAGCTGTACATTTTGCACATCTGTAAATTACTTTTGATTGCACTTTCCTCAAGTGAGAAAGGAGAAGCTCTACCTTCAATGCAACTTGTATATCTGACCACAGAAATGCTTGTAAATGCCTGTGCTTTATATATATAATTTCATTTTGGGCTACATAATCTCATCTCACTATTAATCCAGACTTTTATGTGACTTACCTACTACAAGTTTCATCTTGAGTAGGCATTAAAATGGAAAATGTAAACTGTAAGATATTTGATTACTCTTAAGTTGTTAACTTATCTAAGAGGAGGGAACAATTTTCATTAGGTAGACTGGCTAATTCTGAAAGTAGGAAATATGCAAATACTCCTACATTCTTATTTAATGATTTGGGTATTGAAGATTAAAACAAATTCCAGATATGAGGTAGCCTAATAGCCTAACATTTTATCTAAGACCAATTCATTCAATAAGCCTTTTGTCTTATATCAGACATTTTGAACTGTTGATTACCAAAGTCAATTACTGGCTTCTAGTAACAAATAGCAGTTTCTAAATTAAATTTGTTGGCACAAAATATGTCAATAGAAAAATGTTATCATTCTATAAATATTCTGAACTGATTATTGCTCTGTTTCATCTGCCAAAATTACAAATCGTTCTTTATTTCTACATCCTTGTTGATTCATTTCCTGACAATCGAACATGTTTTAGAAATAGCTGAATCACATTTGAACAGAGATTTTCTGTGCATCAACTTTTTAACTGTCACGCTACCTGAATGTATCTAAAATTGGCTGTTGTCAAAAAAAAAAAAATCCCTCCAGAGAATATTTATGAATGAACCCTAGGAATGGAGAGGAAAGAACATGTGATCAGGTTAGAATCCTACAGAATAAGCACTGGCAACATACATATAATTTTCAAAAACTGCTCCACTAGCAAAAAATTCATATCTAAATTATTATGCCTTATGAAGAATGTAATAGAAAAAAACTTAAAGAATGCTTTTAAAAAGTAATTTTCAGATGACATCTCAAATAAAATTATAATAAAGCTAATCCCACATATTTAATTTCAGGAAGATTGCTCTTTCACTGTTTAAATATTTTGCACACACAACGAATATTGATATAAACTATTTTGATCACAAAACACAGTTTGTTAATTCACAAGTAGAAAAATGCATGTTGTACAGTTTTCAGCAACTCAACCTTTCGTGCACAACTGTCCGCATTCTTCAGGAAAGTGCCCAGGTTTAGGCAAGAATGAAAAACTAATTATCCTTGTTAAGGCTGAGTTGGCTTGGTTATTATGCTGATTTGGCCAACTGATTGAGCTGACCTACCCAAACTGTGATCTTGTTTTTTTAAACCACTATACAGAGAAGAACACTGCCTTTGCCAAAGAAACCCCAATCACGGACCCTCCAGTGAACAACAAGAAAGAGTGTGTTCTGCAACCCCTCTCTGTAAAAATTTCTGAGATTAGTGTTATGGGGGCTCTGAAGCAAGACTAGAGGATTTCAACAGGGAAATGATTGCACGGGCCTGAAACACCATAGATCATCCAGACTGGACCAAAATCATCCCTTTGCCACCACTTTCCCAGCAGTTCTTAAGTGAAGGCTGCTCTCAGAGCCCACTGGGTATCTTTCCAGTTTGTTGTTTATGTATGAATAGCAAGTTGTAATTAGTTGCTATAAAAATACACCATGTCATTAATCTTCATCTTATTTTCTATTTTAGTTTTTTAAACTGAAGTCCCATGAAAGCCCATGTATTCCTCACATTTACATAAACATTAAAAAAATACACAATCATTCCTTTCAAAATCTCTGCAAATCGTAGTTGATAATCACAGGAACGAAAAAAATTTTTGAAATATTTTCAGGCACCCTCCAACACACACATTATGACCTCTAAAGTTAATGGGAGAAATGGAAAGCAAGGCACGACTTAGTCTCATGATATTTTTAAGGAGAACTATTATGTAACATTTCAGTAATAGCAAAGTGGAAGCAATTATAAAATTAGTAAATAATAATTTTTAAGCAAATGATGGCATTCTATATTTCCTATGAATTAGTAAATCTTTAAAACTAATAATGATCATATATTTAGAATCACTACACAAACATGTAAATGACCACTAACTTACACAGGATATTCAGTGCTTCAAAATATCAAAATCATCAGATTTGATGTGATCTTTATACTGACTCATATATAGACTAGATTTCAATAAGAAACTTAAAATCTTCACTTATTCAGTGGAATATGGAATAAGAATAAACTTAGAGCCTACTACTACACTTTCCAGCCTAATGCTCACAAGACAGATATCTCAGGATGTAGGCAGATACTCAGGTTGGCAGACATACCTGGACACATAAACAAGAGAAAACTAAAAACTAAAGAGTTTTTTAGAAAAAATTTTGAGCACCAGAAAAGAGGCCTTTTGCTGATCTTGACTCTGAAAGAAGACTATACAGCTAAATATAAATAACCATTGTTTAAATATATACTAGGTCAGGTCGCTTATAAAATAAACCCCACCATGTTTAAAAATGATATCAAATAGCAATATTTACTTTATGATAATTTCAAAATTAAACCATTATTAAGTAAAAAATGCAACAAGTGCAAATCAACCATTCTTTTATATGAAAAAGTCAAAACCAGAGAACACTATTTTTATTCACTATTAACTGTGTTTAAATCAAAGCATAACATTTAAAAAATTACTTGCTTATCTAATTTATAGTTAAATATTAGCTGCGTGGAAATATGACAGTTGTTCATCTCATAAAAGAATAATACACTACAGTTATTTCTGTGGAAAAAGTCTTACGAATGCATTTTTAAAATTGTAATTAATTCTTTAATGTTCAAGATTTACTTTATTAATTAAATGACAAAATATTTATCAGCAGTTTACATGAAAAGTATCTCTTGACTTTTAGCACATAATTCCTCCAAAACAACAAAGGTCGGTTTCTCACGTGCTTCACCATCTACGTTTGTTATTGCAAATCCAAGATCATCCCACATATACCAATCTTTTATGGCAGAGGTCACTGAAGTTGTGCCAAAATTCAATACTTATATTCTATCTAATGCAGCGATACATTTATCTCATTGCTGGAATTTACCATTTAAAACAAAGCATTTCATTTAAATGATAAAATGCTCATCCAAAATGCCCTGTTGTAACATTTCTCACATTTAAAAAATCGTGGATAAAACACTGCAGTTTTAAAGTTTCCCTTTTTAACAAGAATTAAATTTTATACTTAATTATTTAAGAGCTCATTTAAATTGGGGGGGGGGAAGAAAGCATTTTATGCCTGTTGCATAATTGAAACAAACCAAAACACTGTCACACTTAAAACGGTAAAGGCCCATAATCTAAATTGACAACTACAAATGAAATTCACTTTCTCTGAAGAGTGAAGTAGTTTCCCTATGGTAAAGTGGAATAGGTTTTAGTATTTCCAAAAGCTTGGGGAAAATGCTGAATAAAGCAAATTATTCCAACTGTTCTTTGCAAATAAATTTAACAAAAATATCAAAATATTTTTCTTTTTGAAAGTAATTGTATCCTGAATATTGTTTTAAAATGTCAACTCAGTGAAAAAATGTAATCAGTGTTTTGCATTTATGGTCCCTAAAGGAAAATTAGCTAATAAGTCTGCTAAAAAGCCTACACTTTTGAAATACGCAATTACAATTCATAGCTATAGCAAAAGACAGTAAATTTCTTAGTAAATTTAGCTAAAGTGTATAACTTAAATTTTTCTCACTACTTACTTGTTTCTCCCTCAACTCAAAAGTGTTTGTCAGTAATTTTATACAATTAAATTTCTTCGGAACTCACAAACTAACATATCTGTGTACTTTAAAAGTGCGATATTTTATGGCATTTATTTTGCTATGGCCTCTAATTAACCAAAAAACCCCACAACAACAGCTAAAATCATCAGCTGAAACATTTTTCAGTATATTTTAGAGAAACATTCTGTCAATTTCAAGTAAGCAAAATACTTAATTAAAAAATAAAAAATGGAAACAGAAGACAATATTGTATGTATGAGAGCTAAGATTAAAAGAAAAATAGAATTCAAAAATAATGTTTTAAGCAAGAACCCTGCTGAATAAGCAAGCTATCTTATTTTTCCTGCACCTGTTTGATGATAGTAAATGATAAAAATGTTCCTGCTTTATGCAAATTTTGAAATATCTAACATATATTAACTTCTTTTTTTAAGAATATTGAAGACTACATTAAATGAGAATTCAACTGCGAACTCACATGGAAGTACAGAACTTATCCAGGTAAATATCTATAAATAGCAGATATGTACTGCCCTTTACCAATTTATAGCATCTCTGTATTTTAATGCTGACTGATAGGGTAACTTCAAACACTCCATGCCTCAGTGCAACTAACAGCAATGTAAATACAGCAATACCAAAAAATATTTTATATATACATAAATTATATATATATTTATTTGATCTGAAAGAAATCAGATGCATTTTCTAATGCTAAAATTTATTTAAAGTTAATTTTCATTTTTTTCTATGACCCCAATTAGCAATCTTTTATACTGTGTAATAAAAAAGAGAAGATAAACATAGTGATAAATAAATGAAAAACATACCTAGTAAGACAGCTCTAACTCATGTTTCTTTAAAGAATAAATCAGGCTCTCATCAATATTTTAAAAAGAAATATGATTATTGTAAAGTGAAAAATAAAGTTTCACTCTAGATTACCACAGACTAACATATAAGGCAAAATAGCATTTAGTATAATAGGATTTCTTAAAAAAAAAACAGGGCAACCGAGATCCTACTTTTCTGCTTTTAAATACACTGCAGTGTGTCTATTTTTAATGTCTAAATATATTGCTGAAAATGGTTACATAAAATCTGAGGTTGTTAATATCTGATTACTAAGGTATTTCATTGCAACCTGTGAATTTAACTCTTAAAATACTGGAGTATAAAGTAACGTATCGGCTTACATGATAAAATCCAGTTAAATCAAAGAAAAACTGACAGTTCTGAAAATTAGATGAAAGTGACTTTGACCTTTCTTTCATAAAAAAAAATCATCATTTTTATTGCAAAACAGCAATTAAATACAATTATTTTAAGTTATTCAGTCATGTTTATATATCAAGCACTTTTAAAACATTTGTTATAAATACCATCAGGGTGTTAATACACTTTTAAAATTATACAAAAAGTGCTAACATTTTTTAGAATCCCAAACACTATGATATTTAAAATATACAAAAATCCCATTTTAAAAAGGTTAAGCTGAATTCTGCACACAGCGAAACTTCTAGAAAACTTCATTACTTACTGTTCACTGAGTATTACTTACAGAGATTAACAGTTTTAAGAATTCATCTGTTATTTATCCTGAAGTGTTTTGAATAACCCTTTCGTACTGTATACTTCTCAGTGTGATGACCATCCCTACTCTGGTCTGCTGAGAAAAACAAAAAAATCGGTAAACCTTCTTCTTTAAGATTGTTCTTGCTATAACGTATTTTAGGTGGCCACAAGCAGGAATTCATAATTCTCAAAGCAACAATATAAGGAAATTTTTTTAAATGTTTGTTTCATATTTACTGTATAAAGTCATTTTGACATGCCTACACAACTGGTTATGGAAGCTCTCAGACATGATTCCTAATAAAAAAAAATTTTTTTTTTTTGCTCCAGGTTCTTTAGAGAAAGCTTGCCGCTGGGAAGTTGATTTTGGCCAAGTGCCAAAATCATGTGCAAAGGGGCCTCATTAGGGATTCATGGCAGCCTTCAGCACTAACAAAAAATGTGACCCAACAGGCTAAATCAGCGACTAAAATTAAAAAGTAAGAGACAAAGACAACTTACTTAATATTCCTTCCAAAGCAACATTAAACTTTTTTTGGTAATTAAACCCTTGTTAGTCTAATGCAGCGTTCCTCTGTCCTCAAATGATTGTACAATTACTCTTTAAAACTTGTCAATTTCCCTTCTAAATACACTTTCTTTCTACGGCAGTTTACAAAGATTTTGCTATATAATAAAACCCTATATCCAGTATAATCAGTTCAACAGCAGAAAACAAAATCTTAAAAATGCAGACTACAGTATTCCCTTAAGATTTAAATAAACAAACAAAAAATAAGCAAACAAATAGTACCTTTTAAACTTCTACAAAAGTGAACAGGCACACTCCAAACTCACGTCGCTTGTGATGAATCATTCTCACTGCCCAACTTTTCCCCAAAAAAGTAGATTTGATACGCAGCCTTACCTAGATGTCTTCTGGCTTTTCTGCAGATCAAAAAGTTTCCTGCCTAAGCACACAGATATTCTTTCACAAACCATAAAGGGCCTTTTATGAATCCAGCACTGTAACAGGCTGCCTTCCACACCACGTTGAGAGCCCAGTGTGCCAGCTCTCAAGATAAAATACATTGCTAATACACAATTAGTGGGAGAGGTTGTCTACTGGAGAATTTATCTTAACGAAAGAAGGAAAAAGAAGCTTTTTTCTTTTTTTTTTTTTTTTTTTTTTTTTTTGGAAAAAGCAAAGAGGGTGCGGTCAGATGTTAGGTTTTGCCTGAGAAAGGGCCCTACACTGCACTAGTACCTAAATACTAGCAGAAGCTGCCTGGGAAGAGAGCCAATGGAAGGACTTTGTTTGACCCAGCTGCCAATCTCCCCTGAAGCCGTGCGCCAGACTAAACACTCACACTATTTTAACTCAAATCAGGCTACAGCAGCTGTTTGCTTTCCGGCTCTGAGCTCTGCACCCAACATGGCTTGTACAGTTCACCCAGAGAGCTCTGCTAGCTGCCTGGCTAAAATCTGTTCTGGATTGGGATTTGTCATTGGAGAGCAAAATTTAACCCTATTCCTCGTGGTAAATATGAACTGTTTGTTGTTCAGCGTTTGGATCTTGTAGTTCGGAATAATTTTGCGATCTATTTAAAGAAGAGTGATATTTTATATCACAGAGGAAAATTGAGATTTGAAGACTATAGAGATTCATATATTTCTTTGAAATTCTAACATAAATTCTTCTGATGTATTCAAATTAACACTAAAATAACCCTTGTGTGTAACAATAACAAGACTTATGCCAAGCACTTCTAAGAACAAAGATGGTACCCATTCAACCCAATCCAAATGTCTTTGGCCCTACCTAGGTGGAAAGTTGGTATCACAGGATCAGAGACTCACATCATTCTGAGAGTTGGTACTTACTGCTTAATGCTCTGGAAAGTTCCTCCAGAAGCAACATCTAAGCACACAAGTAGTTAGTTTCCCTTATATGGAAAAGTACAAAGTGGTCCAATTTATCTTTCCTAAATTTCTAAGCTTATTTAACTATTAGGCTGTTTGTGAAAATAAATCCTGAATTGTAAAAGATTAAAACATGCCCATTGGTAGTCTAAAGTGAAAAGGAAACTAAAGAGAAGTTAGTCAGGAGAAGCACAATTTAAATAATAGTCAAAATTATCTAATGTATCAGGGAGAAGAGATCTGATAACCAAGAGCTATTGCACCCAAGATAGGAGACAAACATTACATATACGCAGAAAATAAGTCAGGAAGTCATTCAACACGTGGAAGAGAAGTTGAGAGGAGTGTGATAACACGGACTATAACCGAGTTATTCTTACTCCTGACCAAATTCCTCATTATGGACAACAATGGTGAGAGAAGACAGAGGGATTTTAGTTTCTGTTGTTGCTTGGGGGTAGAAGGATGTCTCTTCATTTAGGGCAAGTAGCCAGTAAGACTTTCATGTTTTTTAACATAACTAATTTGGTTCACACTGCAGTCCGAAGATGACCAAAAAAGAAATATTTCTGATATACTGTAAAAGTACGTCCAGGGATAGTTTCAAAAAGTTGTTTCTTTTGCTTTAACAGAGAGTTTACTTTGTTTCTATTTCTGTCCCCAAAATAATGTTTGTTTTCTTATCTTAGAAATGAGATCAAAGTTACAAAAATTGTCATTTTATAATAAAATGTTATTTTCTCAGATAGAAAGTGGGGAAGATACTTATAGAGAGGTTGAACTATTAGGTTTGATGAGTGCACATAAACTGAAAGATCCAATTCATTAAAAATGCATGTCAAGATAATATTGATAATATTGTATAACAGGTGAGTTATTATCTCATCCTGAAAGTAATAGACATATTAACCCAAAAGATTCCCATTGGATCTGGCTTCCTACATAGCAGAGTATAATTAGCTGCTAAAAATTCTCATGGAATCAAATAAAATGTTGGGAAATGGTTTCTTTTGTGCCTCTTTCTTTCAATCCAAGAAAATATTCAACAGGTTTCTCTGAATAGTCTATTACAATCTACCAAGAAAATTATCACCCAGAATTACACAGCTCCATGTACTTCTGCAGTAGCTATAAAATGGTGGCCCTGTAGTAACATTTGTTCATCTCAGTAATTATTTCTCTTACACTGCATTCTGCACTGCTATCTTCTCCTTAGACACTTGTGCACAAAGCAGTTAGTTCACATCACGAGTATTTTGGGTTGAATTGTGTTCCCCTCCCTCGAAATTCATATATTGAAGTCCTAATTCTCAGAACCTCAGAATGTGACAGTATTTGGAGATGTGAACTATTAAGAGATGATTTAGTTAAATGAGGTCATTAGGGTGGGCCCTAATGCAATACAATTAATGTCCTTACAAGAAGAGATTAGGACACAGATACACACAGAGCGAAGACATGTAAAGAAAGACACAGGGAGAAGTCCACCTGCAGTCAAGGAAAGAGATTCATGAGGAACTAACCCTGCAGGCACCTTGATCTTGAACTTCTAGCTGCCAGAATTGTGAGAAATAAATTTCTGTTTTTGAAGCCATCCAGACTGTGGTATTTTTTATGGCAACCTGAGAAAACTAATACAATATCTAAATAAAAAGGAGTGAAAAATTATCTTATCATTGATTACAATTTGTTTCTATACTCAGGTGTTTGATTTTATTCAATAGAGCATGTAATTTATGAAGGAAGTATACATTATTTGCATTTTCCAGGAAAAGGAAAAACTACATGTGTGCCAGAGTTTTATATAAAAGCTGTACATGGTGTTAAGAATGAAGAAAAATATGACACAGTTGCCATTCTTTCATGATACTTCTCATTTTCATGTTTTGAACAGGAATACCATGCTTAAGTCATTGTCTGGTACATAATAAAATGCTGTGTGCACAATTAACAGGCACAGACTTTGAAAAGAATTATGGAATAAATAGGTGCTTAGCTTTTCCTTTAGGACAATAAAAAATGGAATGTAGACTTCTGATTTTGCAAGATAGTTTTGATCCATGGACAACTTACAGTTGAGGCCTGATACTAGATAAAAATTTCCTATCAAGAGGTGGAAGTATAAAAGGTTAGTCTTTCTAAGGGGAGAGTTCAAATAACTTTTACAAAGGGAATAGACTCTAAAGGAAGAAGGAAAAGAAATGTGTGCGCCTTGCAAGAAAGTCTGGATAAAAGCAAAGGAGGTGAGACTGAAAATAATCAAAGATAGAATAAATCAAGGGGTTAATCAGAATATCCCCAAAGGAAGCCATCTTTGTCCAGATAGTTAAGAATGGACATTCCACTTACATAAAGTTGGAAGCAGCAAGATAATTATGGGAAATGGATTACGGTAGGAATACTTGTGCTGTTGTGTCAGGCAGAATTCTAAGACAGCCCTAAGATTCCCACTCCCTGGTAAACACTTGTATACTACCCCAGAAGTTGGGCAGAACCCATGAATATGATTATTTAGTTGCTTTGTTGATTAGGTTATCAACCTCTATGTAAGAATCAATGATATCTCCATGTAGAGTTGGTAGAAGGAGAAAGAAGAAGCCAATATCCAAGTAATATACCTGACCAGAAGAAGTAAGGAAAAGATGACTGACGTTACCAAAGCAATGAGATGCTGTTTTACCCACCAGCTGATGTGGAGGTGAGCATTCATTCATCTTTTGATTCACCTATCCTCTCAAAAATTCTATTTAATGCTGACTTCATGTGTGTGTTTGGTGGGGGGACCACTGGGCTAAGTGTTATGTGGGATGAAAAAACAGATGTTTCTGTCTAGTAAGCAAACTGATAGCTGAACAGTCAATTCTAAAGAAAATGGCACTGTTTTTGTTGAGCACTTCAGAATGCTGAGGCATTAGGTAATTAAGTGGTTAAGTGGTTTAGTAAATGTCATAGAATGTTATGACAATATTGATAATTATCACATGTTCAACTACTTTTAATAAACAAGTTACTGTATTGTAAAAACTAATATATTTTTGGTCACCCAACAACTTCATGATGTCATTGTCTTAAAGCGCCTAAAGACATCATTATTTCTGTGAAATTATTATTGCTAGTTTCTCTTATTTTTTTGGTAAGCAGTTCCATTATTTTCCACGCTAGTTGAGACCAAAAAGATCACGTATCTCTTGAAATCCTCACAGTTAAAAAATAAAATCCAAGACATCATCATTGTGCACAAAAGCCCATTATTACTCCAAAGTAAATAACACAGTACTTTGGACACCTGTTTCCTAATGAGAATACCCATAAAACATTGAGAAACAACTTCAAATAAATGTTAAATATAAATTAAATGTGATCAGGGAATGGAACGACTCAAGTTATTATAAGGAAAATGATCTTAAATGACTAAGTAAATATTGCCTGTAAAGATTTAAAATAAAACATAACACAATATACTATTATCAAAATAGAAAAAAAAATTAAGTTCTTACCTGGGGTAACAAATGATGATGCACACAGACTCATAGCACACATACAAACAGACAAAAATATTTAAGTAATAGAAAGATGATGACCTATTCTAACTGATCTGATTAAAATTTTGAAACTGACTTCACATTCCCACTGTAAATTTTTTTTTAATTTAAGCCATTTGCTGCTTCATTCTATTTTCTAGATCTACAAATCTGCTTTTTTGAGGCAATCTCTGTAGGCATTTTCAAATTTTATCAAGTATATTTTATAGTTTCAGAAGGATTAAGAACAATCTAAATACACACAAGGAGAAACAGATAACATGAATAGCCCTATATGTATAAATAAATTGAATTAATAATTAATAACCTTTCCTTAAAGAAATCATCAGATAGGGCTTCCCTGGTGGTGCAGTGGTTGAGAGTCCGCCTGCCGATGCAGGGGACGTGGGTTCGTGCCCCTGTCCAGGAAGATCCCACATGCCGCGGAGCGGCTGGGCCCGTGAGCGATGGCTGCTGAGCCTGCGCGTCCAGAGCCTGTGCTCCGCAACGAGAGAGGCCACAACAGTGAGAGGCCCGCATACCGCAAAAAAAAAAAAAAAAAAAAAAGAAATCACCAGATACAAATGGTTTCACAAGTGATTTCTACCAAACATTAAAGGAAGAAATAATATCAATTCTCCACAGCCTCTTTCAAAAAAAATAAATAATTAAAAGCAGAGGGACACTATCTAACTCATTCAGTGAGCCCAGCATTACTCTAATGCTAAAACTGGATATAAGAAAAAAAATCACAAACTTGTATCTCTCATGAACATAGACACAAAACAAAACCTCACTGAAATATTAGCAAGTCGAATTCAACAATGTATGAAAAGAATTATATACTACAACCAAGTGGTATCTATTCCATGTATGCAAGGTTGGTTCAACACATGAAAAATCAATCAATCAATCCACTGTATCAACAGACTAAAGGGAGTAAATCATGTGATCATATTAACTGACACAGAAGAAATACCATTTGAGAAAATCCAATACTCAATCATAATAAAAATACTCAGCAAACTAGGAGTAGAGAAGAACTTCTCCAAATCAATGGAGAACCATCTACAGAAACCTACAGCTAACATAATCAATGAGTAACTAGACAATTTCCCCCTAACACCAGAAACAAGGCAAGGATGTTCCCATTCACCACTCCTATTCAACATCACATAGGAAGTCCTAGCTGGTGTCATAAGAAAAGAAATGGAAATAAAAGGATAAATATTGGAAAAGAATAAAACAGTTGCTATTCATTGATGATAGGATTGTCTAGATAGAAAAATTCCAAACAATTTTTTTAATAAAAAAGCAACTATAGCAAGGCTTCAGGGTACAAGGTTAATATACAAAAGCCAATTTACCGTTAGCAGATGAATAAGTTCTGGGGTTCTAATGTACAGCATTGTGATATGGTTAACAGTATTGTATTGTAACACACGAAAATTGTTAAGAGAATTGATCTTAAATGTTCTCAGCACAGAAAAGAAACAATAATTATGTGATGTGATGGAGTGTTAACTAACACTGCAGTAGTAATCAGACTGCAATATAAAAGTGTGTCAAATCAACACATTGTACACTTTAAATTTGTATAATATATGTCAATTATGTCTCAATAAAGCTAGTAAAAATATAGAATTTGAAATTTTAAAAATACCATCAATAATAGTATCAAACAATTAAATACTTAGGCATAAATATAACAAAATATGTACAATACATATATGTGGAAAACTACAAACTGCTGCTTTGTTGGTGGAGAGGGTCCAGGATGCAATGTCTCCAGTACAAATGAGCACAACCATCACACAGATCTTGGTTTCTAATACCATTCTTCAATAAAAGGAACTAGGGCTCCTTGGAGAATTACCTGATTCTAGGACTCAGCAGTAAATAGGCAAAATGGGCCTGAGGCATCTTATAGTGCCAAAAAGTAAATTAGTGCCAAAAGTAAAAAGTAAATAATGATGAAGATACATTAAAGGGATTCAGCAGCCAATTGAAAGAGGTTTGATGGCCAAAGTTGAAACAATTTGAACAACAAAGTAAAAGAAGTAGTATTGGATTACAACCCAAAGTACAAAATAAGAGTCCATGAATACATACTGATACAAATTAATGAATATATATTCCATCCTTAAAGAGGTGGAGCAAATCTGCCCACTCCTTAAGTGTGGGCTGAGCATAGTGACTTCCTTCCAAAGAGCACAATATTGAAAAAGAGAGAAAAAAATAATAAGTTTATAGTGGAGAAAGCTGACAAGCACTTCTGCAAGCCAGGTGATCAAGAGTAACATCAATAGTGATAAGTTATTTTAGTAACATTCAATTTTGATATTATGTGATGAAAATGGCAATATACCTTCGTGGTCTTCCTTCCCAAAATGTATCGTTTCAGTCTAAGCATAAGAAAAACATCAGACAAATTCCAGTTGAGAGATATTCTATGGAACAACTGATCAGTAAACCTCAAAATTGTCAAGGTCATTAGAAATAAGGAAAGTCTGAGAAACTGTCACAACCAAGAATACATTAAGGAGACATGACTATTAATGCATTATGGTATCCTGGATGGGATCTTGGAACAACAACCAAAAAAGGGGGCATTAGGGAAAAACCTAAGGAAATCTGAATAAAGTATGGACTTTAGTTGGTAATAACGTATCAATTGTGTTTGGCCAATTGTGACAAATATACCACACTACTATATTGAGAAACTAGGTGTGGGGTATACAAGAAATCTTTTTTGTACCATCTTTCCAATAATTTTGTAGATATAAAATTGTTCTAAAATTAAAATTTTACTAAAATATTCACTAGAAAAATATTTTAGATAGAAAAAATGATTAAACACTTCATGGTATGTTACCCAATATTTTCTTAGGTGTGGAAGCAATGTCCAGAAAGCAAGTCTTGAGAAATATGTATTAAAGTAATAAAACGACTCCTTTGGTTTCCATGACATTGTCTCCCCAATATTTTTTTTTCTTCCCATATATCTGATTTTGTTTTCAACTGTTTAAACGTGTTACTCAAGATTACCTCCTCAGCTACCTTTTTCTTTTCTCGCTCTACTCAGAAATCTACTTGATTTTTACAAATAGGTTGATAACCTCCAAATCTTCAGCACAGACACCTCTATATAGTGTTCCAGATCCCATTTCCTAAATGTCCATCAGCATCCCAATCTCCATTCCTAAAACCATATTTATTCTTTTCCCTTTAACTTGCTGCTACTCTGCTTAATAGTCAACCATTCTCACATGCCAGAAGTCAGAAGAGATCTCACGATACCTCAACAGTTCCTGAGTAAAACACTGGGACAACTGGAAAAGCACGGAATATAAAGTATAAATGACGACAAAAGTTCTTAACAACAACAACAAAAAGAAACTTTAGTGGGCAGATCAAAAACATTTATTTTGTTCTAGGAAAGCAAAAAAAAAAATCATGAAATAGAAACTGATCTATAGAAATAATTAAAATTAAAATGATAATTCATGAATAATTAATGTTCCTGAAGTGTTAGAACAAATTTAAAAAAAATCAAAGATAGAATAGAACTTTCTCAAGCCTAATGCTAAATTAAATAATTCACCACACGCTTAGCAAAATTATTGGAGGAAGATACAGACCTAGATCACTCTAGCAAAGAAAAATTTTAATTATTATTTTAAAGGACAGATCTTACCACTATCAAAACTGAAAAGGAAAGTGTGTGTGTGTGTGTGTGTGTGTGTGCGTGTATCTACATAGGAATAAAAATAGCCTGTCCACATTATTTCTTTACAAAATGAAAAATTAATAATATCCATGTAACATTGGGATATATTCGTTTTTGAATAAAAGGATTTAGGTCCAACCATAGGGATCAAAGGTGAACTATGACTGTCTTAATCCAATAGAATTAGGCGAAAACCAGACATAAGCCAATCGATGTACTGCATTCCTCCAACCACAGATATTGGTTCAGAGTGAGCTGGACCACATGACCATAATTGACCTAGTCTCTTATGTGAAAAGGAGGCAACTATATCTAAGAGTCACCTTTTTATAAGTATGACAGAACCAAGCTTTGGGACAAAAGCGACATCACAAAATAATGTGAAATAATAACTAGCACCTTGATGATATTATTAAAACCCAGATTTCATCTTACCCTACCTATGACTGTTTTCAGTTATGTGAACCAGTAAATTTCCTTATTGTTTAAGCCATTTAGAGTTTACTTTTATTTAATACAAATGGAAAGTATCATAACTTGTAAGCTAGCCAAATTTCATTTCATGTGTAAAGGCAACAGAAAGACATCTTAAATGGCCAAAAACTAAGAGATTATATTATTCTTAAGAAAATTGCATAAGACATGCTGGCTGACTAACAGTTGAATCAAAATTAAGTGTCCATCAGTGGATGAATGGATAAAGAAATATATACATAATACATAATGGAATATTAATCAGCCTTAAAAAGAAGGAAATCCTGCCTTTTCTGAAAATGTGTACAGATTTAGAGGACATTATTCTAAGTGAAATAAGCCACACATAGAAAGACAAATACTTGGTGTTCTCACTTGTATGTGGAATCTAAAAAAGTGAAACTTAGAAAAACAGAGAGTAGAATAGTGGTTGCCAGGGACTGAAGATGTGGGAGAAATGTGGAGATGTTGGTCAAAGGGTACAAACTTTTAGTTATAACATGAATAAGCTCTAGATATCTAATGTACAGCATGGTAACTATCCTTAGTATTAGTGCATTGTATATCTGAAATTTTCTAGGAGAGTAAATCTTAAGTGTTCTCGACACACACGTAAACACACACACACACACACACACACACACACACACAGGTAACTATGTAAAGTGATGGATGCGCTAATTAGCTTGACTGAGTGTGGTAACCATTACACAAGGTATGCTTATATCAAAACACCATGTGTTATACCTTAATATGTGTAGTTTTCTTGTTAATCATACCTCAATAAAGCTGGAAAAAACAAAAATAAGTTTAAAAAAAAGAATTTAGTATAGAGGCCTTTCCTACTCAAGCTAGACCCAAAACTGTATTTGGACTCAGAAATCTTCCCTAAGCTATTCTACTTCTTTTTCTCCTCCTTTCCCTATACTAAGAAATGTTTGTCATGCTGCATTCTTCATACCACAATGTTGGATGACCACTTCAAACAATAGTGATGTGTTGTACTCCAATACTTGCTAACAATAATTAATCATTTACCAATTTGTGATATTGTGCCAGAATTACAAAAAACTCTCACTTCCTGTTTCTTTTTCCACAGAAAAAAATATGTAGAGCACCATTGATGATCAGTGAGAAGATATAATAAAAAGTTTGCAGATGCAATTATTTCCTGAGAAAACCCCAATTTATAACATTTAACATCAAGCTCCTATGAATGTACACAAGAGGGAAGAGATATGGGAACATATGTATATGTATAACTGATTCACTTTGTCATAAAGCAGAAACTAACACACCATTGTAAAGCAATTATACTCCAATAAAGATGTTAAAAAAAATAGTTCCTATGAATGCGCCTCTTATGTGCTTCAAAGTCAACCAATAGAGAATGATCTTAAATAAAGAGAAACAGTTAATAACTAAAATGTATTGAGCACTAATCCTACTAAGTTAGGTTCAAATAAATGGAAGAGCAGGATTAAACCCAAACAATCTGATGCCAGAACTTTAGTTCCTGATCACTGTCTGTCCTGTCTCTAAGGAAACATTTATTGAGTGCACATTATACAATAGGCACTGACTCTGTCTTCTTTGTGATATAATTATTGTTTAACTCTCTAATAACATCTTTTGTAAATTATCCACATTATACCATCCATGCACAAACCTAGGTTCATTGTTATGCTCTCTCTCCTTAGTCTGGGCACTTGCGGTAATGTGCTTCCTTCTAGCACTTTGCTTGCCTATCTTCTATTTGGAGACAGCATGGGTATCAGTTGTAATAGCAAGACTTTCCAGACTGTTTTCTGACCAAAATCTAATTCAGCATTCTTTCTATGCCTTGCCATAGTACAATACATACTTCTAAATCTATTATAATTTGCTTTTATCCATTTCCCAAGACTTTAAGAACAGGGGACTATGCTTCCCTCATTTCAATCTCAGTAACCCATACAGTCCTTGGCACTGAATAGGCACTCCTAAATGTTATGAATTACTTAATGAGAAAATTACTGAGTGGAACATTTAATGTTAAGTAAAGCAGAAATCTTGAATTACATAGAAAATATAGATGTTTACAGGTTAATTTAAAATAGCCAATTTAAGCTTATGGAATTGTTCCCATTGAATTTGAGGTTCTTTCTTTGCCGCAAAAGAATTTGGAGATGAAGTGATAGGTAAAAAGTGGATTTATTTAGAGAGAACACACTCCACAGACAGAGCGTGGGCCATCTAGGAAGGCGAGAGACCTTGAGAGAAACACACTCCACAGACAGAGTGTGGGCCATTTGAGAAGATGAGAGAGAGCCTCGAAATATGGCATGGTTAGTTTTTATGGGCTGATAATTTCATAGGCTAATGAGTGGGAGGATTATTCCAATTATTTGGGGGAAGGGGCGAGGATTTCCAGGAATTGGGCCACTGCACACTTTTTGACCTTTTAGGGTTGTCCTCAGAACTGTCACGGTGATGGTGGGTGTGTCATTTAGCATGCTAATGTATTACAATAAGCGTATAATGAGGCTCAAGGTCCACTGGAAGTCGAATCTTTCGCCATTTTGGACCCAGTTGGCTTTAACCAGTCTTTGTCAAGTACTATGGCTATATCATTCTTTTAAAGGTTGTGTCCTGCCCCCTTCCCTCCTATTTCATTTCCTCCTCAGAGATTTTACTCCCGTATTTTTATGGGAAACAGAGGGGTGACAGTCCATTTTCTGTAACTGCTTCAAGGTTGAATAGGGGGATGGACACTGCCTGTCAGGGAGTAAAAACTCTGGATGCCTGATCTAGAGGCCTCAGAGGCAGGACAGCTCCTTGTTTTCATTTGGTATGGGCTAGAATCCTCACATAGCCATCATCTTGATGTGGGACTGTTATAACTGCTACCATAGCCTTCCTATGAATTTTCTTGATGATGAAGCACTTTTTGTAACAGCATCAGAGTACAAAACTATAAATGACAAAAGACTTAAAAGCCATGGTTAAACATCTGATTACAGTGTAATTGATAAAGAAACTTGGTTACTGTTGTGACATACAATATTTTAAGATAATAACTAGAATTATGACTGATAATACTTTACCATGACATGTCAGAATTTTAGGAACTCCATATAATTTCTAGAATATCTGTATTAGTAATATTTGCCATACAATATAACCTAAGAAGATTTATTACTCATTTGACAGTACTTCACATGTAATTTAATTTGACTTAGGAAGTTTTGTCAAAAAATATCAAAAGGGTTTAAAACAGTCAGATAGGATCATAGGTCACTGTGAAAAAAATAGCTATTTACTTAGCCAAAGTGACAATAAAAGATTTCAAAGACAAATGCAGAACAGATCACTTAAAAGGTAAAGAGTTTAAAACCTGTTACTGAAGGCAGTTTAACATTTTAAGAAGCTTGTCCTTTTAACAGAGAGAAAGGCCAAATTCAGGTTTTGCACCAGCTTACTTTTAAAATTTGTTTACTCAATTAAATTCATTTTAAACTTAGTCAGTATTAACCATGCACAAAACTTTTTCTTCTCACAGTTCCTATCCACAAATTTTCATCACTTTCTGTATCCATCACTTTATTTTTCCATTCAGAAACAGCCATCCAGAGACAGCCAACTTCCTTTTCCCTTAATATTATAAAATGCAATTCCATTCCTCATACTTTCTTTACTGAAAACACACATCCTACTTTCCTTAAGCAACCATGCACTGTCATTGATATCAGTACTCTGTAGATTGGTAAACATAAATCCAAATAATAATTTTTTTAAAATGTGCTTTCTTATAGAAAATATCTGTGACACCAAACATATTTATTAATAGTCCTAAACCTTTTATTTCTCTGTAAAAGGAAGCCAATGTTCAGCAGTTAATGTTTCAGTATCTTATTTTATTTGGAAATGACCTAGTTATTTAATAAACTTTCCTCATTTAACTTAATTTGGCACAACTCTAGAATTTCAAGTTACCAGAATCTGGAGAGACTAATTTAGACAGACATTTTTAAAACATAATTATTTTTTAAAAGTTTACCCAAAGCTTTTCTCATTGCACTTTTTTCCTTAAAAGTTTTTTCATAACAAGTTACTTATCTCGTTGACAAATGTGTAATAGATAGAATGAGGTCTTATTTGACCTCTAGTAAACCTAGCTGCAATAGATGTATTATACTTAACATTGATGAGTCTAAAGACATGTCTATATTAATCAGACCAACAAGCTTAAGCCACCTTCAATACCAGATATTGGTTTAGTATTGAATATTTCCCAGATGACATGAACCTGAAATTCATTCTGGCCAGATTTATATTCCTGTATTTATATAAGCACTTAATTTCCTTTAAGCCAATTCAATAGAGCTCTTTTACGAATTAATTTTGGCAATATCATACATCTACAACACACATAAATACAAACAAATACACAGACACAGAAACCTCAAAGTTCCCATTTCAAAATTTTAGCCCTAAGTCAACGTAAAACCCATCAGTTATAAGGGGTTGGATTCAAACTGGGCTCCTGGCAGATGGAACAAATCAAGGTCACCTATCTAGATGGCTACTTTTTACTAATGTTTACAGAAAAGACACTTAGGATTTTTACTTTTATTCTTGACAAGTCAAGTTCTAAATTACTTTCCCCTCTTTGAAATTTGCATTTTAAAAGGATGGTGGCAATAAGGGTTCCCAGAGAAGACTAGGTAGGATTGGAATATTACAGGGAGATTGGCATGGCATCAAAAGCCCGTATTTAATGAATTTTGAGATTAGGGGTTGGAGGCCTTATTGACCCTCTGGTTTATGGAGTATTAGCACCTGGAAGGGAAGTTATTAGTTTCCTTTAGGTGATTTTTATAAGAGTGACAAGCTTTGCCTTCCCTGGGATTCCCTGATCCCAGACCTGCAGATCTATAAGTTTTTCAGTTTCTGGGGGAATATTTTGGGTTGGATTGTCCGTGTCTTGTACAATACATAGTCCAGCCAAAAATGTGCCTTGGCTTTGGTTTTCAGGGAGGGTAAGAGCTGCCCCCAAGGCTGAGAGAAAATCCCTTCCCAATAATGGGCTGGGGCATTCAGGCATGACAAGAAACTTGTGAGTTATAAGAGTGTTTCTCCAGGTGCAAGTTAGAGGAGTGGCGAAATGTTTTAGTTTTGGCTTTCCTTCGACCCCAACAACAGAGCAGGTTTTAGGGGCAAGGGGCCCAACGTGAGAAGTCAGGACAGGGTAAGTGGCTCCCATGTCCACTAGAAATTGGACAAGGTTACCTGCCACGTCAGTGGTCACCTGCGGTTCCTCCCGTGTGATGACTGTCTTCTCGGGAGCCTTGGGTGGTCCCGGGTCCCGTCAATCAGCCACTGCCATGATTGACACAGGGGAATTTCCTTGCTCCCTTCAGAGCTGGGGGCTTTCCCTCTTCCAGTGGCCCATCTTCTTGCCGAGTTGGCATAGCGTTTTGGGTGAAGGCTGGGACCTGTTTCCTGAGCATTCCTTGCTCCAGTGTTCAGGACTCCCACAGCTGAAACTGGCTCCCTTTCCTGGTGGAGCTCTTCTGGGAGTACTTTTGGGGTGACCAGGAAGTGGGTTGGGTCTTCTCATGATAGCTGTCAAAAGCCTGGCTTGCTGTCATTCCTTCCTGGAGTTATGCTGTTCCTTCTTTTCCTCCTCAGCCTGGTCTTTATCGTTAAAAATACTGAAAGCTGTGTCAATAAGAAGGTTAGGAGGGGTGTGGGGCCCCATGGCAAGCTTTTGAAGCTTCCAACAGATGTCAGGGGGTGATTGGCTGATGAAGTGGGCTGCAAATACAATGTGTCCCTCGAAAGTATTTGGGTCTTCTGTCAGGGGTTTCTGTTCTTCCAGGGGTGCCACTAGCGAGGGCTTTTGTGTAGCCCAAATGGGTCTCAGCTGGCAAGGTCCCCTAACATAGGACTTGCATAGCTCCGGGTTTTCTCTTAGGGCCATAAAAGCCTGTACATAAGGAACTTCTGTCCATTTCCCCTGCCTTTTGCAAAAGATGTCTAAGTGTAGGATGGCATTATAGTTGAGGCTCCCATTTTCTGGCCAGGCCTCATCTACCTTAAGCTTATATGTTACAAAAGAAAATGAGCTACTTTGCCTTCCCTGGGATTCCCTGATCCCAGACCTGCGGATCTATAAGTTTTTCAGTTTCTGGGGGAGTATTTTGGGTTGGACTGTCCATGTCTTGTACAATACATAGTCCAGTCAAAAATGTGCCTTGGCTTTGGTTTTCAGGGAGGGTAAATGGGGGTCAGCTACTCCCCTGTGTAGCAGTTCTGTTGGCCCCAGCATCCTGGGGCCCATGTCCTATCCTGGCATCCATGGTAGCCAGGATGAGTGACTTCCCTGAAGGTTTCTCTATAGATTCTATAGATTAATCCCTGTGTTCTGAGATATGTTCCCCTGGACATCCTCATGGTTCTAACACAAAATCCCAGACTTTTTTTCTAAAAAGGTGATAAGTTTCAGAAAACAGGCACTGGCCATTAAGGGAGACGGTTTGTGAAAAAGAAGAAAACCTCTCATTTCCCTTCCCTTTTGTGGGTGGCACCCCTGAGTCCTCAGTGCCACACTCCCCCTCCCCCCCTCCCAAACATGCTCTGGCCAGCTGGCAGTGGGGCTGGGTGCAGGGGTAGATATGGCTGCTGAAGCGGAGGCACCGTGACTGTAGTTAGGGGGATGGAGGGCCCTGCGACCCTGGAAGGACGCTCCCAATTGCGTGACCCCGGAGAGGCAAGCACAGCAAATGTGGGTCATGGCCCAGGCAAGTATCCCTGGGGCGCAGCCATGTGTATGACCCATCCACCTTGAGTCGCCCGCTCTACTCTAACAGAGCAGGGTGGGGTGAGGGCAGACCCTGGAGAGGCCCAGCCCAGCACCAGGAGGCAGGCGGTGAACAATGGTCCCACCACCACAAGTCCCAACCACATGGTACAGGACCATCCCCCTCCTAATATGAAGAGGGGTATACACACAGACTGCCTCCCCAAGGGATTGCAGCCACTGTGACCATGGCACAAAATCTAAGTAAGGCTGTATTTCATATTTTTACACAATTGGACCTGTTAACAGTTAATTAAATGGTGATAAGGCAAACCCAGAGGGCAAAGATCCTATGGTTCGGGTCCCTAGCTGCCTGTGAGGATGGCTAGAAACTTTCCCTGACGTGCCCTGCGCATATGTAACAAACAGTAAGAAGTGGAAGACTTAGTGGCATGGCTGGAAAATGCCTGGCAGGTTTCTTTTTCCCCATTTCCAGCAGAGTAAGGTACAAAATAAAGTGGAAATTAAGAGTGAGGTAAGGATGCCAAGTTGAGACAAGGACAGTTAGGCATAGGTGGACCAATAATAAGCCTATGAGGGTAGCCGCGGAGCGGGGGCAGTGTTATGCTCGTCCTATACCCACATTTTTGTGGCAATAGGTCCGAAAAGGAGACAGACTATAAGAAAGGGAGAGAGGGCGAGAGAGAGATGGAGATGGCTGGAAGTAAGGCCATGCTTCTCAAGAGAGAGAGTAACAGTGGGAAGGTGGTGCCTCTCAAGCCCAAGGGAGGAGAGAGGCTGAGGCTTACCAAATTCTCCTGGCTGCCTTCGCCAATATGTTCCTGGTGAATGTGTTCTTTCTTTGTCACGACAAAAGAATTTGGAGAAAAAGTGATAGGTAAAAAGTGGATTTATTTAGAGAGTAACACACACCACAGACAGAGTGTAGGCCATTTCAGAAGGTGAGAGAGAGCCTCAAAATATGGCATGGTTAATTTTTATGGGCTGGTAATTTCATAGGCTAAGTGGGAGGATTATTCCAATTATTTGGGGGAAGGGGCAAGGATTTCCAGGAATTGGGCCACTGCCCACTTTTTGACCTTTTAGGGTTGTCCTCAGAACTGTCATGGCTCTGGTGGGTGTGTCAATTAGCATGCTAATGTATTACAATGAGCATATTATGAGGCTCAAGGTCCACTGGAAGTTGAATCTTCCACCATTTTGGACCCAGTTGGTTCTAACCAGTCTTTGTCTTGTACTATGGCTATATTATTCTTTCAAAGGTCGTGCCCTACCCCCATCCTTCCTGTTTCAGAATAAATACAAATTCACATACAGGAAGAAACTACATTCTGGAGAGTAGACAACATTTTTGAGTCATTTCATACTCTCATTAAGAGACTTGAGAATAATATGATAAATGAATAATTTAACACTCATTTTTAAGTGATTTTCTTATTTGGAACATTTGTTCCTTTATAATGGTTTAAGTATATGTTTGTCATCTGGTTTATTCCTATGTTTGAAGTTTTTGTGGGTTGAATTGTGTCCACCACAAAGCTAAGTCCAGGTCATAACCCCAGGTACCTGTGAATGTGAACTAATTTTGAAATAGGGTCATTGCAGAAGTAATTAGTTAAGATCATCACACTGTAGTAAGGTGGGTCTTTAATCCAGTGTGACGAGTGGTCTTATAAGGAGAGGAGAGGAGACTTATGACAGACACATAGAGGGATGACAGCCATATAAAGAATCAAATTTACAAGGACAACACCATTGTGCAGTGCAGGTAGATTGGAGTGATGCCACTACAAACTAAGAACCACCAAAGATTTCTGGCAACTACCAGAAGCTAACAGAAAAGCTTGCAACAGAGCATTCAGAGGGAGATGGCCTGCTAACACCTTGATTTTGAACTTCTAGCCTCCAGAACTGTGAGAGAATAAATTTCTGTTGTTTAAAGCCACCCAGATTGTGGTACTTTCTCATGACAGCGCTAGGAAATTAATACAAGTTTCTTTAAGTTGAACGCAATCTTTCCCACTTTATTTTCTAAAGAACCTGCTTTGGATTCATGGAAATTTAACTTCTTAAATGTTTACGTTAGTACAATTTTTCTGGCATCTAAAACAATGTGGTCATGGTAATAAAAACAATTTGATATCCTAACACTTTATATACATATATATGTGATACATATATATGTATTCTAATAATAACTTTTTGTTAAAACTTGAAGAGAGATAAATTTATTGAAATGGAATGTAGGTCTCTCAGGAAAAAGGCATTGATGGCAAACAGACTTGCACTTTCATCTGGCCAGACCTCTCACCACAGTATTTCCCACAGCATGACACAGATTGCATTTCAAATTTATAACCTTCAGAAGAAGCCTGAAATGCTCAAAAGTGGGAACGAAAAGCCTGTTTCAGTTCTGATATATCTAGTCTACACTTCACAAGGCCCATGTGAAACATGACATATGAAATGCTAACGAGGGTTTAGGGTTAAAATCTCAAGTCTGCTAAAAACATGATTAATGTTACATTAGCCTCTTGGAGCAAAGGTCTAAAATATAATACATTTTAGTTTATAAGCAAAACCAGTGGGACATAAAACTCAACAGACATGCAGGTATAAACTCATAACCTTCAGCTGTCCTCTCAGAGAAGGTGGTACCTCTAAATCTCACAAGTAATATCATTGTGATTAAATGTAATGAGAGCAGATATCAAGAATGTGTACTGCCACTAGGGACCTTAGCCAAAGTGCAAAGTATGCTGTTTGTCTTGGGAAACTTCTCACCTCTTGGTAAACTCTCTTAATCAGCCCTCAGGCATCCAGGGCCCTCAAGCTGCCCTCTGGCTGCCCCAGGCTCTCCTCACCCGCTGAATACCCGCATCCCCTCCTCCTGGAGCAGCAGCCTGTGTTTCAAAATCAAGCTTCCTGTCAGTTCCACTTTTCAATCAAAACCCCATTTTCCTCAGGCTGGCTGATTTTGGCAGGCTCTAAGCAAGATCCTAATCTGATAATCTGATTAAATTAATTCGAAGTAAGTTGTAAATGGCTACCAGCCTAAAGTTCTGAGAGAAGCTGAGTTCTTGACAGTCTAATTTGTGGAATATACAAAGGAGATGTATTAAACTGGAAACCTTCTGAGTGCCTTTTGTTTATACTCGAATTTCTTCCATTGCTTGCCCTCCTTCCTCTCTCCCTCCCTCCCTTCTTTCCTTTCTTCCTTCCCTCTCTCTCTCCCTCCTTCCTACCTTTCCTTCCTTTCATTCTTTCTCTTTCCTCTCTCCTTTCCTCCCTCCCCACCCCCACACTCCTTTCTCCCTCTCTCTCATTACTGGCTCAGTAATGTGGCTCTCTTTTTGTATAGTTACTTATCCATAAATTGGCATCCAAATAGGGATTAAACTAAGGCAATCACTGTCTTTCCCAAGGCAAATTCAACTTCCTCATTCACCAATGCTGGCAATATTTATACTCTTAATATTCTCTTCTGCTGATGACTTTTTAAAAAATCTATAATTAGAAAAATACTTATTGAACTAAGATTTAAGTCTATATTTTCCACTTTAGTAATCTGTCACCTATTTAAGATGTGTATATGGGCTTCCCTGGTGGCGCAGTGTTTGAGAGTCCGCCTGCCGATGCAGGGGACACGGGTTCGTGCCCCGGTCCTGGAAGATCCCACATGCCGTGGAGTGGCTGGGAAGAATCACAATGAGCTACATTTATTATCATTATTATTATTATTACTAAAATACTTAACCTGTCATAAACAGCTACTATTTATCAGAATGTCTTTACTTACTTATATTTGCAATAGGACATCAATGCAAAGCACATCCATATATATCATAAATACTATTACTAATTATTCATTTAAAATATTCATTAATAAGGAATACCATGGTTTATGTTTTTCTCTAAACTAATTTATATTTATTTCATGCTTTTCTGTATCAGATGCTATTCTAAGTACTTTGCATATAATAATTCATTTAATTTTCAAAACAATATTATGGATTGGATATTTTTATATATTTGCTTTTAAAAGAAGCAGAAAACTAAGGCATGGGGTATTTAGGAACTTTCCCAGGATAACATAGTAGGTAAACTATATTTAAAACCACTGTATGACTACCATCTACTCCTCCAGGAATATATATATATATATATATATATATATATATATATATATATATATAATGCATGTTCCTTATACCAAAAAGGAAGTTATATATGAATATTGTTACTATTTTAAGCTCAGTTCCCAATGAAAAGTAGGTATAGGACCAATAAGTGGGATTTAGACCATGTTGAAATCTTGCCTTGCATGGAAAACAAATCAATTTCTGAGAGTATTTTAGCTTAACCCGAATGAAGGCTGGTGAATGAGACACTGTAGCCAGGAGGAGCAATAAGAAGTAGTGTTAGTTCGAGATCACTTCCTCTAAGGGGTGATCCAGAGTCATGGTAGGGACATTCAAGTCAGGCTTTGGCAAATTTATGAATGACAGCTTTGGTGGTGAAATGGTGAACTAACTACATACAGATTGATGGGAAGTAATGTCTCAGGAATCCGAACCAGCAGGTCAAAGAATAAATGAGTCACTCTAACCACGGTGAAATAGGAAGAGAAAAATACAACATAGATTCGTACCAGAATAAAGCTTTATATAATCTAAGAATATAGCACAAACCCAATCTCACTTCATTCATTTCTGTTGAAAAAATTGTTTGGGACTTTCCAATTAACACTACTAAATGGAATGCCACCAAATAGCAAGCCATGCAAAAGAAACATTTGAACAATTGTTCAGTAAATATCATACCTGACTTTTAAATTATAAAAGTAATACTTTCTTGAGGTTAAAAATATATAGTAATATAGAAGTACAAAAAGCATAAAATAAGATGGCTTTCCTTCTTTTATCATTCTGTTCCCCTGATATAACTACTAACCTGTGTGTGTTTTCAAGACATTTTCACTGCATGAACCAATGAACGCTGACTTGTCTTGTTTTTGTAAAACAAATGGACTAAAATTATAGTTTGTATATATGTATATGTGCTATAACATGATTGATATAGGTTTTTTTTTCTGTGAGAAAAGAGGTTTTACCATACATATTATGCTATAACTTGATTGATTTCACTTTTTTCCCCAAAATACATTACGGAAAACTTTCCAAGCCAGAACTTCCCATCAATCTGTATGTAGTTAGTTCACCATTTCACCACCAAAGCTGTCGTTCATAGTCCTACCATATATTTTTTAAAGTTACTTGTTTTTCCATAGTATGGTGTCTCATAAGTCATTCAAATATTCCATAATTTGTTGTCCCTTTCTCAGGTTAGGTTTTCACACATTAATATATATTACCTTAGGTATTTAGGGGCCTAAGTTCCAACTCATTACCACTTTTGTTTAATTTTCCTAGAAATTCAAGCTTATAGCTATGTCTAGTATGTTTAATCATGGGAATACTGTATTTTTTTTTTCTCTATTATCTGGAAGAAATAAGATATTGAGGACTTGGAAAAGATGCTATATCCAATTACTTCTCATACATTTCACACTGTATATTTTGGGGGGTAAGAAAGTAGATCTGAAGCCAAATGGCTGAGTTTAAAATACTCTGTAGACCATAGTTAAGTATGTATAAGTTTAATAAACTCAAGTTTCCTGTTACTCTAGCCAATAGTTTATATTCAAGAAATATTAACTGACCATCTTAAAAGTAAATCCTGAATGTTGGGATAGGTGGTTAGGCAAAGCTTCCTCCAAGGATTCTAAGGAAAACTTGCTGAAGGAGTCAGTGTGATTGGGGTCATCCATGCAACAGCAGATATATTTTCATCCTCTTTTGCTTATCCCCTTTGGCACTAAAGAGACCCCTGTGTACAGAGAAATTTTGCAGCTGGGCAGAAGAGACAAGCCTCTGGCTGAGAAATAACACCATAACTCAGAGCAACTTTTGGCTTTCTACGTTGATCTTATCAAATTTCAACTTTTTCTTCTGGAAACATGATTCACTAAGAGAAGAAAAAACACTTCTGGTGCAATGACTAAAGCGAATAGGCTTCAGATATCTTCTAGGTGGGAAACACACTCACTATCAAATGGAGACATGGGCTGGCATGGGAAGCCTTCTCAGGCTCATCAGAAGCCAGGATAATCTCTCCCCTCCCCCACCAAAAAAATTACCAAAATATCTGGACTATTCCTCTACAACTTGTATATCTTTTGGAAAAGATAAAATTAATTATCATTTGGTATAGCCACAGGCTGAGAACCTGTTAATAGAGTTTAGTGAAAATAAAATAGGCTGCTGGAATACCAGGGAATTAATATCTTCATGAGTGTAAATGGAAGTGGGAGGCAATGTCCACGTTAGCAGGGATAGATATACAATGCAGGAAACAGAGAAAATACTTTTTAGAGTTTCCAGCTAAGATAAAGAAAAATTATGACCAGGTCAGAAATAGTTTTCCTACTTATAACTATGAGCAAAAACAAACAAATGAAACAAACAAAAACAGAACAAAACCCTGGAGGCGATAATGATCAATATTCATATAACAGGGTCCAATACCGGAAGAATATCTAAAAATAATTTATGACTTTTAAAAATATACATTTAGTCATAGAATAACTAAAAGTCTATGCAAGGGTTTGTAAAGTGAGTATAAAAGGAATATGAATGGAGTTGTATATTTTTCCTATTTGCAAGAATAACTATTCAAATTTGGTTCAAATTTTAGAGAATGACGAAAGGGAAAGTACCAACAAAACTCTTGAATAGTTTTTATTCCTCTAAAAACATTTATAATTAAAAAGGAGTCATGAGGGCGCAAATTTTACAGCCAACACCACCTGGAATATTAATAAAAATATATAGAGAAAAACTCCACACTTCCTTCAAATTTTTTATTTTAATCACATCTGTTCTAAATTAATATAACTATGCTGGATAAAAACTTTTTATATCATCAAGATCCTTTAAAGATTGATAAAACCCATTGGTCATCTCCATAGAAAAAAGTATATACTATACACAATACACTGCATATAATTTCAGAGGGATTACTGATAATCTTATATAAAGCTTACTTTCTGATCCCAATTTAAGAAGTTCTAGTCTAAAAGAATGGCCCTAACTAAATAAAGTAGGATCTACTAATGGTTTCTGAAAATCGACTAGCAGGAAAAATCTAGTTCATGCCACCATGTCACCATAAACTTGCAACATTTTCTTGGGCACTGGATGGCGTGGGGATGGACAGAGTACAATGCCAGCAGCATGTCTCTACTTGTGCTCCAAAAATGACTCTGGAACTCTCTTCCTTTATCTTTCCTTTGTTCTTTCAACCCTCTATAACAGGGGACCCCAACCCCTGGGCCACGGACTGCTACCGGTCCATGGCCTGTTAGGAACCGGGCCACACAGCAGGAAGTGAGCAGCGGGCTAGCAAGGAAGCTTCATCTGTATTTACAGCCGCTCGCCATCTCTCACATTACTGCCTGAGCTCTGCCTCCTGTCAGATCAGCAGCAGCATTAGATTCTCATAGGAACTTGAATGCTACTGTGAACTACACATGCAAGGGATCTAGGTTGCAGCCTCCTTATGAGAATCTAATGCCTGATGATCTGAGGTGGAGCTGGGGCGGTGATGCTAGTGCTGGGGAGCGGCTGCAAATACAGATTATCGTTAGCAGAGAGGTTTGACTGCACAGAGACCATGATAAATCAATTGCTTGCAGACTCATATCAAAACCCTATCAGTGAGTGACAAGTGACAATTAAGCTGCATCTTATGGAGTAGACTGGACATAAGCAACACACTTCAGGTGTCACTGTCTCCCATCACCCCCAGATGGGACCATCTAGCTGCAAGAAAACAAGCTCAGGGCTCCCACTGATTCTGCACTGTGGTGAGTTATATAATTATTTCATTATATATTACAATGTAATAATAATATAAATAAAATACACAATTAATGTAACGCACTTGAATCATCCCCAAACCATCTCCCCCCACCCGCGGTCCATGGAAAAATTGTCTTCCACAAAACCGGTCCCTGGTGCCAAAAAGGTTGGAGACTACTGCTCTATAATTCATCCCCTGAGAAGCCCTAGAGAGGGTCTTCTGAATAGGATGAGAAGAGAAAATAACTCTTATCCATTACAGAAAACACAGCAAGAAAAGAGAACAAGCCAAAACACTAGAGATTCTTATAAACTCAGTAAAACTAACTTGCTTTTGTAAACTAATAAAAAAGCCGTTTAAGCATCAAGAAATATTTATTTAGCTGTTGCATATCACTGTTGAATAATCTGAATAACTTAAGTATAACCAAATTTCAAGAAATTGAAAAGCTAAAGTCTCCCACAATGGTTGCTAGCCAAGTGTCTGTTACACCAAGTTTATCAAAATAAGCTTATAAGAGTGGACAAAGTTTGATTCAACTGTGGTCATATTTCACAACTGTTTGCAACAGTGATTACCACAAGTATGTATTTATATGTATGCAACTTACAAATGAAAACTACACAATGGAGCATTAGATTAGATGAGGCTGAAATAGTCTATCTGCAAGTCGCTTACCATATTTTGTATTTCATTTCTTCTCTCTTCAAATCTTGACATCAAGAGTTCTTTGTCTCAGAAGCAGCAACAAACTCCTGAAAAGTAGTTTATGTTATAAAGATTATACTTACGCATATCCACACAAACATTTACCCAAATAATGATCAGTATTAAGAACTATTTTCAATATTTATTGAGGTCCAGAAACAATCAACAAATTAGTATATTGTCTCTAAGAACACTTGATTTTTATTGAATGCTGTCAAGACATCAAAATGTGCAGATTCACCTTTGAAAAGCGTTAAATTTGCACTTATTCTTTTGTCCCTAGGCTAACAACTGGGTGGTGGTGGTGTTTTTTAAAGTACCTATTTGAGGTGCTAAGAGGTCCTAATTAGATAAATTAAACACAGCATTAAGTTTCAGAAGTGGTGTCAGAACAGATACTTTTTGATCTGTAGATCACTAAGGGAGCAACAGTAAACTGCAAGTAATGCGATTGTGTTTCCCACCTCAGCACACTGGGTTTGCTAAAAACAGTTTTAATTTAGTAACTGCCCAAGATATTTCTCTGAGTGACTGAGATGGAGTGTATTATTTTCTAGGGAGTCCCAGCCGCTTTCATTCTAATTATTCCTGTCCCTATTATGGATGAATGAATGAAAAAGAAATACCAATGGCCTCTGTGTTACAGTGTGACATTATCATACCTGGGAGGAGCATGCTGTTAACAAAATAAAACATGCTGGCTAAACAAAATAAAACAAACAACCATAATGACAACAACAACCAGGAGTGATTCACTTCAAGTCAGTTCAACAAATCAGTATGGAAGTAAGGCACTGGGCTAGCTTATGAGGACCACTGACATCACTTGAAGTATTTATACTCCAGTGACGAAAGCAATGCCGACATGTCTACAACTAATGATAAAACATGAAACAATAAAGCAACTATAAACATGAGAATCAAATTATTTTTGAATTGATTATGGTAGGCATCACTGAAGTAGAATTTGAACTGTACCTAAAAGAAAAATAAGCATGTACAAACATGGAAAGAGAGAAGGAGAGCCATCCAGATTAAGAATACTATGGGTTAGGAGGCAGAGGACAAAGTGTGACGGAAGAGCCTAATGAGTGCGTTTAACCTCAGCCCAAGTCTAGGAATAGGTGTAGGAGACATAAGAAGTTCATGTTAAAGGAGGAATCAATGCTTTTTGTTTGAGAGCTAATTGCGTTTGAAGTATCTATGGGAAATTCTGATCTAAAGCTCAGGATGGATATCGAAATTAGAGGTAAAGATTGAGTCACCTGCATAAAGGTGATAACTAAAGCTTTGGGAGCGTTTGAGATAACCCAGAGCATATGCAGAGCATGGTTAAACAATAACCCTGTGGAACACCTATATGTAAACACAAGTAAGAAGATGAGAATAAGAAGAAGCATTCTGGGAAGCAGCAGGAGAACCAAGAGAGAATGTATCTAAGATATCACGAGAAGGTAAGCATTTCATGAAAGAAGAGAGTAGCCAACATTGTTAAAGCATGCACACAAGTAGCAGGTTTCACTTTTAGAAAGTCATCTGCACTCTTTAAAGGAGCAGTTTCAGTGAAGTGGTGTGGAGGGAGACCAGACTTCCCATTGGTTAGAGTAAATTGATCAATGCAGGAAATGGTCAAAATGAGTGCAGAAGCTATCGAAAAAGCAGGGTGGGAAAGTTTTCCAGAGAGTAAGCAACATTAGAAAAGGAGGAGGCACATACATAAAAAAATCTTTAGCAATATCAATTTAAAATAGTACATTTCAAATGTGGCTTCTCTGTGATATTCACTGAAGAGGTGCATCAGTCAAGCCTAAGATTTTCCAGCCTGGGCAATGAGTAGATCACTTCAACCAATGAAATCTCAGTATATTAAGTTGTCCAGTACTACCTACCTACTGATTACTAAGAAAGAAAACATATACTGAGTGTGATTTTAAAAAAAACTTTCATATTTAAAAATATTTTTAATAAAAGATGCATATTCATGTCAACAGAGACTTACAGAGCTCAGGCACAAACCCATTATAAATGTTTCAAAGGAATTATACGGGACAAAACACCTTCAAAGAAGAAAAATAAGACATTTGTTGCCTTCTTTAAAAAACTCTAAAATAGCCACTCTTACCACATGGAAAATAAGGCTATATGATTCAACAAAACATTTGGAGAAACAAATGTTTTCCACCCAAACAATCCTCACAAATATTCCTAAGACTGTGAATACATTTCTCAAAGATATAATCACTGCTTACACATCAGATAACCTGAAATTGCCATCCTACAAAATAACTGACACACATACTCTTTGTAAGTATCAAGATCATGATGTCATGATGCGCAAAGAAAGACTAAGGAGACGCCAGATTGGAGGAGACCAAGGCGATTTGAAGATTGGATCCTAAACCAAAAAAATGGACCTTAGTGAAACAACTAAAGAAACATGACTAGGTCTATAGAGCAGGTAATAGAATTGTTTCAGTGTTAACTTTCTGGTTTTAATAATTGTATCCTTGCTGTGTAAGATGTTAACATTTGGGGAAGTTGGTTGAAAATTACAAGGGAATGTTTGTAGTATTTTTCAAACTCTTTTGTAAGTCTGAAATTATTTAAATGTAAAAAGTTAAAAAAGAACAATTTCTAACTATGAAAAGAAATGGGTGAAGAACAACATCCAGTGGGAATAAGAGAACAAAATTTGACTATGTAGCTGTACGTATCATACCTCTTTTCAATTTTTTTAAAAAACTTCAACCAGCTGTAAAGTGTGCAGAATTAAGTGACTATAATAAAATATACCAAAGCGCCTGGGTCCTAAAGAAAGAAATTCCTTGTTCACACTGGAGTAACCTGTACATTTCAGTAAAAGACTAATAAATAGAAACGCAGAATGCGATTTTCAATCGGAGTTTTCATGTGACTTTCCTAATGTAAAAAAGATGATCAAGGCCAATTTTGGAGTTGCCATGCCACCCAATTTTGAGTATCTACTCTGTGCAAGACACTATCGTAGGTAAAACATGGTCTCTGACTACTAAAAGTGCCTCATCAATGTTGGTGGACTATTACACATATCTCAGTATTTCATAGAATGTGTTATAACAAAGAGGAAAGCAAAGTCCTGTTGAGACATAGGAAAAAATGAATAATTTGGATAACCTCACAGAGGCTTGGACAAATAGTTGTCCATCAAGGAGAAGATGAGGAAAGGTAACAGGGAGGCAAGTTAGCTTGAAGGCAGCAGAGAATTCTGATGGGTAGTGATTGAGGCATAAAGGAGAGAAGCATTTTGTAGAAAAGAAAAAGCCTAAGCAAAGTCATGGGATAGAAAATGACAGGATTGTTTTGATTCTCTAATTCAACTGAGAGGGCAAGGAGCTCCAGAGTTGGAAGTTCACTGAGTGATAGGATGTGGACAAGTCAGTTAGGGCTTAGAGAGCCTTGGAGCTCCCAGAAAATTATGTGTTGTGTAAACACTAACCCAGCTCGCATTTAAGAACAGTTCCATTAAATGTTGCTCAATACACTCCTTTCCCTAAATTCAGCGTACTTTCATAGAACCCGAAATATGAAATATACATTTTAGTTGCCCACTCCAAAGCGGTACTGGCAAATTCCAAAGATGCTGGATCTTAAAATATGTTGAGTGTATTGTTTTCTAAGTAGTCAATTACTATCCACTGCCCACTTCTAAAAGATCAATAATTCAGATTGCCCAACAGGTTCCTAGGCCAGTATTAAACTGTTCACTGAGTTTTACAAAACTGAAAACCTCTTTGTTAATTGGATATGGATTTCATTCTAGCAGCAACTGCTAAGGTATTTTAACTGTATTTGCTCTGTGAAACACTAGTCCCAGAATATGTTAATTGGTCTGATATGAAAACGTGTTCCCTCAGCCAATAAGTTTGGTAAGCATTGGATTAAGGAAGGTTAATCAGATTTTTTTGGCTACAAGAGTTATCAGAACCTTGAAAATGCTAATGAGAAATATGGCATTTAAGAGGAGAGAGCTAAGATGTATTGTTACACAAATCCCAATAGAAATCTAGTGATACAAGTGTTCTACATTTGAAAACTGCACCAGATGCATCTCTGCTTCACCTAATTTTAAGCCTATCACACACTTGATGGAATGGCTTAATGAAATGTCTATGAGGAAAGAGGAGCTTTTCCAAAACAGCTTCATTTCTGATCCCTGTAGTTACTGTAATGTCAACTTTTAAAATTAATATCATCTATTGGAAAATTTTCTTTCCTTGGGAAAATGTCTCTTCTTTTAAAATAGAAATTAGTGGGGAGAAAAACAATCATGAACAGATATGTCCTTTCTTGTCACCTTCTTTGTGGGAAAGCTATTTTGCTAATGGGAAATCTGAATTTTATTGCTCTTATAATATGGTTAAATCATTTGAAATGGTCACTTAAATGATGATGTTGTGGTCACCTAAGTGATGATGTTAAAACAAAAGAAACACTGCAAGAGAAAGTCAGGAACACAAACCGCTAGATAAATTTCAAAGAAAATAAAATACAGGACATCTAGTAGCAGTTTGGAAATATTTATGTACTGTGAAAATAAATAAATTTCATTTAAAGTGGAGCTTGGAAGTCCTGGGAGGAGCTCTCATGCATATCACTCACCCCAGCTTGCAGATCCCAGCAGGAAGAAAGATTTCCTGACCCAGCAATAGCAAGCTTCCCCCACCTGCAGCCAACGAAGAACTGCCACAGCCCTCCCCAATTTCCTTTTTTCCTCTATAAAAGCAAGCCCCTCTCCTCTGTTCTCCAGACATGCCTATGGTTCACCATATGTTGCTTGTCCTGAATTGCAGTGCTCTCCTTTTCCCAAATAAACTTATTTTGCCGGTAAAATAATGGCCCACTTTATTTTAAGATCAACATTACCTCACAGATCTCTAGGTCCTACTACAAGGCAGCCATAACATGTTACATCCATACAATATAATTAGGTAACATCAGTACTTTGGAACTGTTTAGTAATTTCGGGTAGTTGGATCTTAAAAAGAGTGGAGATTTCTATGCACATCGTATTACAGTTCTGTAGCTTGAGAAGTGGAAGCATGTTAATGTCCAGCATTAGGGTCTGGATCAGCAGAAATGATACTCGACCAAAAGCAATATGTCACTTCACATGTCAATGTATAGTCATCAGATTGTTTATTTGAGAACTAAGTATTTTGTGGTTGTAGCAGGGATTGAGGTTAAAGCCACTTATACCTGCCATTATATTTCTTAATCAGACATATGTTAATTAAGGGTTTTGCCCTTTAATTAGGCTGCTTACATAATCCTAATTATTTTTGGTTTATAGTCACCTTAATTAACAAAAAGTAAGACTATCTTTTCTCAAGTGTTTGATCAGAATTGCCAAACATATGACAGACGCTATACACCCTTCAAAAAGAAAAAAAGCATAATGTATATTTTAATATAATTTTTTGTTTGGGGGATTTACTAGTGTCAAAAAAAAAGTAACCTTTTCCTATAATCAAGTCCTCCCATACAGATTATAATTTACTGAATTGGGACAGCCTCCTCTATTTAGAAAGCAAAATGTTTTAGAATTATCTGAGTCTTGAGGTAAATACTGGATCTGATTGTTCTTGCTTCTACTAAGAATGCATCTAAGGTCACTCCAACTCTCTCCAGATTGCTATTACACATTTTTTTTCCTCACCATTTTAGTTAATCTTCACTCTCTAGGATGCCAAGCAAACTCATGTGGAAGAAATATTATTTGTCATAGTATCTAGAAAAAGCTTTCAGTAAAAGTTTGACCGTCAGAATGGAATAATACTTTATTTCAAAATCCTGGAATTCTTAGATAAATATAAGGTAATGTTATTTAGAATACAGAAACAACAGTTCTGTTAAAGCAAAGTGAGGCCTTCTTTCTTCTCAGAGCAACAAGTGTTTGTTTCTTGCTTCCTACTCCTTAACTTGAAAGATAAGTACAAACCTTCGGTGGGCAGCCACCACTGGTGAAGGATCAGCCTTCTGTTCCTCTTGCCTGGATCTCCTCCCTGATACACACTACTAGCACCTCACATTTTTCCAAGATTTTACTCAAGAGTTAGTGCCTTAGTAAGGCCCCTCACTGGCTACCCTGCCTACAATTTTTATCCCGTCTCTGACATTTCTGTACTGCCCCTACTTTCTTGCTTTGTTTTTTCCTCTTTATTATTTTTCATTATTTAACACACTGTGTGATTTACCTGTGATTTACCTGTGATTTACCTGATTTATATTGTTCACTACCCACTTCCTTCGTTAAAATGTAGACTCCACAATGCCAGGGAGTTTCATCTTTTTCTTTTAGTTCTGTATTGCCAGCTCCCAGTAAAGTACCTGGCACATAATAGGTGCTCAATAAATTAAATGAATGAAACACCACCATCATAAAAAAAATCTCTTCTGTGAACACAGATAATTCTGCCATTGGGTGCGCTTTGTCAAATAATTATCTTCTCAAAAGCCTTTAATGGTTCAATAACAATGATTAAATGCTGATATAGCAGATGATAGAATATTGGGCAATTAATAAAACATAATAAAATATGTAATGTGCACTTGGGCTGTCTATAGTACAGTGAGTGACATGTGATTATATTAGAACCCTAAGGGCATTTTGATTTTTTTTACTAGGAGTAAAAATCCCTACAGTAATTAAAGTACATGAAATATGATGCATTTTTCCAACAAATGGTGACTAATCATTACCAGAGGCATACTATTTTTTTCTATAGGAGAATTTATGAAGTTTAACACTCAAATCACGAGAATATATAGTTACTTGAAATAATGATATTTAACGTACTTGTGTTTGGAATGGCAACACAGTGGTCATAAAATGGCTGCCTTTTTTTCCTGTTTCATTCCAATACATGTTTCTACCAATTAAATCTACAATCTGAGTAATTAAATTTACTTTCATACATCACCTCCTTAGAAAAGAGTTTTTGAGACTAATCTGAATATTGTTCAGGGCTGCAATATTCTGACAACCTGAGAAATCAAATTAAAATGGTAAAACATTTATCAGTAGTGAAAATTTCACACCAAAGTATGAAAGAGAAAGTAGTACAAAGGCTACTTTTAAACCATGATTAATTTGAGAAGAGTTACGGCAGTTTAAAATATGTAAACTGTCTTGAATATTATTTAGACATCTTAAGAGTTTAGGATGCTTAACATTTTAATTGGCATATTTAAAATGTTCTCTTTTTAATTAAAGAATGCATTTTTAAAGGCTACTGTAGAATGAATGAAGCTATATTAAGTTTTATGGCATTTAAAAAAATGTAATATCCATACATACAATTTCACTGAATGCAAGTTTAATTTTATATCTTTAATATATCACATTTGGGTCAACTTTCAACATGAAAAATGCAAGTCAAACAACAAAAACGTTAGTGTATCTAAAAAAGACTTACTGAGAAGCAAAGCAAATGAAAAAAAATACAGAATAAATTCACAGAAACAGAATTCCTTGGGATGCTAATGAAAAGTCAACAATTAAAAAATTTTAAAAAAAAGGAAAGAAAGAAGAGAAAAAGAAACACGGAAGGAAGGAAAGGAAGAACAAAAATAAGAAAACAAAAAAGATTAAAATACATGTCTCTATGTACTAATACATATTATTAATAGTGCTTCCCAACCACAAGGTTTAGCACAGAGATGTGTAAATACTTAATGGTAAAACAGTATGGTACATTGTGAAATCTTTATGGATAAACAGTCATTTGGAAGCCACCTGCATCATACATAGGAGAGAGGGTATTTTAGGAGAGGAAGGAGAAGTTAAAAGAGATAATGTCAAATTTTAGATCATATGTTTGTATTCCAGAGAGAATAATAAATCTGTCCTAGATATATCTGTTCTAATTCTAGGCAGAACACAATTTAGAAAAACTTGCTTTGATACTGAAAGTCCCTGTTCTTGTCCTAATCAGAAAGGTAGCATTTGTAATCTCCCATTAAAAACAATTTCAATAAAACAACTTTTAGCTACATACTAAATATTCGTTGGAACAGAGGAGATCGTTTTCTTTGGTGTATGTTAACCCATCTATTTGTGGGGAGGAAAGCAGTTCCTTAAAATGCAAATTATCTATCACTTGACATCTCTTTTTTTATGATGGAAAAGGAGTCCTTTATTTAAAAATTTGTATTTCTTTAAAGTTTTAGCAGCTATATACTTATTCACCTAGGCTAACCAAAAAAGATAAGAAAAATCATTTACAATTTGTTCTTACTTCAAACTCTCATCATTTATCCATTTACAATGTGTGCTTTTAATGAGTATTTTTTTTAATTGAAGTATAGTTGATTTACAATGTTGTGTTAGTTGCAGGTGTACAGCAAAGTGATTCAGTTTTATATATATATATATATATATATGTTCTTTTTTCAGATTCTTTCCCATTATAGGTTATAACAAGATATTGAATAGAGTGCCCTGTGCTATACAGTAGGTTCTTGTTGTTGATTTGTTTATATACAGTAGTGTATATCTGTTAATCCCAAACTCCTCATTTATTCCCCCCTCTTCCCCCATTAGAAACCATAAATTCGTTTTCTACGCCTGTTAGTCTGTTTCTGTTTTATAAATAAGTTCATTTGTATCATTTTTTAGTTTCCACATATAAGTAGTATCATATAACATTTGTCTTTCTCTGATTTACTTCACTTAGTAAGATAATCTCTAGGTCCATCCATGTTACTACAAATGACAATATTTTATGGCTTAGTACTATTCCATTATATACATATACCACTTCTTCTTTATCCATTCTTCTGTTGATGGACATCTGGTTTGCTTCCAAGTCTTGTCTATTGTAAATGGCGTTGCTTTGAACATTGGAGTGCATGTAACTTTTCAAATTCGAGCTTTCATATTTTATGGATATATGCCCAGGAGTGGGACTCTTGGATCATATGGTAACTCTATGTTTAGTTTTTTAAGGAGCCTCCATACTGTTCTCCAGAGTGGCTGCACCAATTTACATTCCCACCAACAGTGTAAGAGGGTTCCTTTTTCTTCACATCCTCTCCAGCATTTATTTGTAGACTTTTTGATGATGGGCATTCTGACTGGAGTGAGGTGATACCTCACTGTAGTTTTGACTTGCATTTCTCTAAGAATCAGTGATGTTGAGCATCTTTTCATGTGCCCGTTGGCCATCTGTATGTCTTCTTTAGAGAAATATCTATTTAGGTCTTCTGCTCATTTTTTGATTGGGTTGTATGTTTTTTGATATTGAGCTGTATGAGCTGTTTGTATGTTTTGGAAATTAATCCCTTGTCGGTCACATCATTTGCAAATATTTTCTCCCAGTCTGTAGGTTGTCTTACAATGTGTACTTTTAAAAGAAATTATTTAAGAACCATTTTATAAAGGCTATTTTAATATAAATTAACAAAAATACCATCTATACTTTGTATACATGTATTTCAGATAACTGGAATCAAAACCCTTGGTGAAAGTCTATCCCTGAAAATAAATACATTTAGTCAATGTAAACTACAAATTTATCTGAAAAGGCACTTTATGAACAAAGTATGAGTACACATTACTATTATTAACTTTCTCCTAACCAAATGTTTTAAATTCTATGTAGCCTAAGTCTTGATTTAGGGGAAAAATAATGAAAAGAGTCTTTAGAATTTTCTCCACTGCTCTACTGTTCAGAGGTATTATCCTAAAAACATACTAAATTTTAATTTGCAGTTTATAAAAAGACTATTTCACTGTGGAAGAATTCTTCATAATTAGAGAAAATGGGTATTTGAGGAAGAGGCTAACATTTGCAAACAATAAAATTGTGGATTTTCTCATGTTGAAACAACATCAAAGCCACCAGCCGTTTTGTTATGTGGGTACCAAAGGTTCAAAAGCGTAAGTCAAAATGTCCTCGTGAGACCACCTGGCATTTATTTCTTTTAATATCTCTTGTTTAAGACATGGCAGCAATCAGGCATGAAGCACTACAGTTCACTCCACTTTAAGCACTCCATCTTGTAGTAATTGTTCTTTTTAAATAGAAGGGTCCTTAGTTACACAAATGGGCATGGTTTTAGAATAGAAAAGCCTAGCCACAAAGGATAGCCATGTCCTCTGAACTGACACAGATTTCAGCTTAGAAACTAGAGTTTAGTATTTAAACTAAACTAATTAATCAATAGTAACCCGCCAAAAGTAGAATTGTTGGACAATAATAAAAAATATTAGTTTTAAAGATGAAAACTTTGTTTAAAATATTATTTTTAATTCATCAAATTACTTGTCACATTACTTAGCACAATACATTTAGTATACTTCACTAGGTATCATCTGGGCTCTATATTATGTTCTTAGATATAAAATATTTACAACAGTGCCTGATTTGTATTAAACCTTTATTTTTATTGTCATTATTTTTTGACAGATAATATCTAATTGAGAGCATTTCAATAAAAATTGAGAGGGTAAAATCTATAGTCATGTTAGATTTTCAAAAAGTTAAATTAGTTGAATATACATTTATATGGACATGAATTATCCAGATGTAGAAGTCATTTACCCTCTGATTATTTCCTAGGTAATGTGGGAAGATTTTTCACTTAGAACATGGAGGGGTTTTTCCTCTAATTTTCAAGGCAGTTATGATATATGCCCTCTCATGTCTGTTATCACTCCTGTTTCATGGCTCCGACAGCTGCTATAAAAAGTTAGTTAGAAGCTCTGAAAAAGAAACAGTCCTCTTTAAATTGCACATAAATGGATTTTTCTTCTAGTAGCTAATAGGAATAAAAGACACCAAACAAACCAAAATACAATTAATGTGTTTTGAGCAATTGCAGTCAGAGAGAATTTTCTGCAATGAGTATATCAAATATATCAACTTATATGCAAGCAAATGGTCAGTTCAATGGAAATTAACATAGCACAAGAACTGGCATTAGGCATAGAAAGAGGACCATCTGGGAACACTGAAACAAGTTTCACGTAGCTATCTATAGGAAACAATGAGCTGTGTGCCTGTGTATGTGTGTGGGAGGGTGTGTGTGTGTCTCAGCAACTCCTGGCTAAATATTTCATCAATACTCTAAATGGAGGAATTAGTAGTAAAATTAGGACTACATAGAGGGTATGTAACTTTAAATCAGTTGCAATTAAAGAAGGTTCATGTATGCTTAACTATTTAGAAAACTGTAGCCTATTGTTGTTGTTTTTTTTTTTTTTTTCCCTCAACTATCTTTTTCTATTTTTTTGTATACAAATCCACCTCAATGATGTTTTCCATACTGGGGTTCAGAGTGTTTGGACAAAGTAAAAATATTCCCCTTACAGATGCTGGCAGAATAAATGTTATTCCTGGATAAGTATGTCACATGTTCCACAAGAATTTCTAATTCAACAATGCTTTGACAAAAGTATGCCTTGACTGCCTTCATCAAACAATATTACCAAGAACAGTTTTCATTAATAAGATTGGGAGAATTAAATTACACATTCTCTAGGATACACATAAGTCAATAACTTGATAAATGTAATCACCCTGAAAATGAATAGAAATCATAAATATGAAGATAGAAAAGTATATAGAACTGTTTAAATCTCTTCAAGTGTTTTCAAAAATAAATTATTTGATAAGCTATCACCTTTTGTTTTTAATGGGTAGAAGAAAACAGAAATTGGATAGAAGCCAAGAGAAATAATATGTAAATAATAGCTGAGAGAACAATGTTCTAGGAAAAGTATTTAAAATTAGTAGCAATCAGGGTTTGGAGGCAGAAGCAGAAATAGCTGTTCCGAATTGCATTTATAAGAAAAAAGTCTGGTTAAGAAAACCATCGAATTCTGGCATCTAGAGGAAGGGAAGTCTTCTTCAGGGTGCTGCCCCAGCTCCTCCCGTCACACACACTTTCCCAAGCAAGTTAATGGCTCTTGTGCAATATTTTCAAGAATTTGGGTCATATGTCTGGATTGTGATGATTTATTTCTCTTTCTCCCACACCAGAATGTGAGCTTTCTCAGGGTTAGAACAATATTTTAGTCATCCTGGTACTTCCCAAGCCTAATAGTATTACCTATAATATAGTGTTCACTCAAATATTTCCTATTGTTACCTCCACTAAGACCTATACATTTATTCAGTCTCTCCCTCAGTATTTATTTTAGGATAACATTCTTTGTTCTCAGATTTACTGCAACTTTCTTAGGCTACACCTGAACTATATAGAAGAAATGCGTTCAAGGGCCTCTTAATTCCTGACCTCTTCCTAACAGGTGGAAGGATTCAGACTTTGCCTCTAAATTTTATTCCATTCTTTCTAAGCACACTTCCTGGCTTCATCTTACCCAGTCTCTCCATACTAGGGATTCACATATCCATGTATCCAGAAATGGTTATCACATCCCTCTCTATTATCTCTTAGCCTTTATAAATTTCCAATTTCTAGTTCTGAGGTAATACAAAATAAACAGAATAAAACAGTTGGTGTAGCTGAGTTATTGTTAAACCTTCAAATCACCAGCATGAAGTCAGAATAGTGCCGTTCTCAGACTTCCCTGGCAGCTCAGTGGTTAAGAATCTGCCTGCCAATGCAGGGAACATGGGTTTGAGCCCTGGTCCGGCAAGGTCTCACATGCCACAGAGCAACTAAGCCCGTGCGCCACAACTACTGAGCCTGCACTCTAGAGCCCACTTACCACAACTACTGAGCCTGCGTGCCAGGAGCCGGTGCTCCACAACAAGAGAAGCCACTGCAATGAGAAGCCCGCAGACCACAACGAAGAGTAGCCCCCGCTCGCTGCAACTAGAGAAAGCCCGTGCGCAGCAACAAAGACCCAACACAGCCAAAAATAAATAAATAAATTAATTAATTAATTAAAAAAAAGAATAGTGCCATTCACTCAACAACTGGAATGCCATTGAACTAAATAGGCAGACTGTTATAATTCTGTCATGGAATCAAAAATGTTACCACAAGTTAGACTCTGGAAGGGAAGGCTAAAATAGCTGTACACCTAACACAATCAGAGATGAATATGAACTTATATATTTGCATGTATAGTGTGTGTATACACACATGTATTTGTATACACATTTTTGTGGATATATATATACACACACACCCATATACCTATCATACTATCATGCAATGCATATAAAAAATCACAAAGAATGCTAACTGGTACACACGTATTTTATGTGAGCAAGTGATTTTCTTTCTGTGAAGCAACGCGAGATAATGCTGTGATAGACGAAGTCATGGCTTAACACACACTACATAGCTTTGGTTCACCACTTGGAA
The DNA here is from genome assembly GCF_963924675.1 of Phocoena phocoena. Taxonomy (NCBI): domain Eukaryota; kingdom Metazoa; phylum Chordata; class Mammalia; order Artiodactyla; family Phocoenidae; genus Phocoena; species Phocoena phocoena. Next base: position 119,169,031 of record NC_089222.1, on the reverse strand, counting down.
GGATACAAGTTTGGGAGCAGGGTGAAAAGGGGGAAATGGGATAAGAAAGGAATATTTTCTCCAAAAAGGTAACAGCATGTAGAAAAGCCAAAAGCATAGGCAGGACTTGGTCTAGTGGAAGATTTTTTTTTTGAATTCTGTATCCTTGACTCACAGATTGAGGGTAGGGTGGAGGGAAAGTGGTGAGAGGCTGCAGAGGCCCCTGACTGTTGATGCTGGACCGCTTCCTTCTTTTGGACACTGTGGCTTTCTCAGAGGTGGTGAAGGAGGAAACCCACTAAGGAGGAGGAATGGAAAGCAGTCGAGTCCCGCAAACCCTGGGCACCTCAGAAGTGGTGCTGGCAGTCCGCCATCTGCGGGCCCGGTGGTTATGACCTTGGGGTGCCAATCTTCATTCACCGACAAGCTCAGAAAGCTCATCCGGTGAAGGCTGTGACAGAATGGCAGTGAAATTCAAATGGCAGCACCCTGAGGTTTCGTCCATGGGCATTAAGTAAAGAAGGAAAAGTTCTCTCTTGTCTGTTTACCAAATTTTTTTGTACTTAAAATAACCAGTCTCTTTATCCTCAGAACTGATGACTTACAGCAGTTATAAACAAAGTGTCTGTTTGAAATTCAGAGTTTAGTCTGAAGGGCTAGGGGGCAACCCTATTTAGCAGCACAAATTATATCTAAATATGGAAAAAGACAGGTAGTCAGTGTAGAAAATTATACTGAAAGATCTTTTTTTCTTCTGGGGAAAGAACTGGCTCTTTGAAAGTGAGAGTGAGCTGGTCAGTTATCAGGGAAAGCTTGCTTGAGTAGAAGAAGAAGACGGGGCACCCGAATGCTCTTCAGAGCTGATGAACAGTCTCATCTTCACTCTGCTAAGCTCTAATTTGAGCCTTTTGTTACCTTATATTCCACAGATGTTCCAATAAAATAAAGATTAAAAATGTGAATAGAAAACCCTGATGCTGGTTTTGTGACAGTTGGTTACATAGCATAGGTGGTCCCGAGTAACTTTCAATAGCTAATATTTGTTATCAGAAGAATATGGGATAAGGCATCCAAACTCCCTAGGTCTCCTTTACCTCATCTATAAAATGTGGATGGTGATGATACCAGCCACCAACGGCTGTTAGAAGACTTTGATGAGAATCTGCAAAGGTAAAGATAAAAATGTGACACAATGGATATATGCTGCTATTTGGGGGAGAGAATTTTACTTGGAATCCTAGTGAATAATGAGTTTAACTCCAAAACAGCTATATGGACTTGGAAAAGGAGAAAAGTGGAAGATAACTTAGACTGTAGCATTAAGCAGAAGTAACATGCAACCAAAAATAAGAATGATTTAGTAATGTCTGGTACAGTGTCTACTGTTGCAGATTAAATTATCAAGAAGGTGAATGTGACATATTCTATACAATACGAGGTTCAAAGCTCATGCCACTTTAGGAATTAAAAACCACAAGTTCTCAGACCTTAGTTTTATCTGATGTGATGTTGTCATGGAAAGGGCTTAAAATATGAATGATTTGGTTGCCCACAATATAGAATCAATACAACTGACAAAGAAGTAGGAGGAATAGTTAGGACACATGCTGAAATCAGAGGCTGGGGCTTAAGGAAGATACTCACTCTTTCAGTTGCAAGTGAGGCAGAACGCCAAACAGAGGACAGAAGAACAAAGGCCAGAGTTTGGAGGAGATTCTACTACCAGGAAAGGTCCAGAAAGCCATCTCAGAAGAAGTACTCCTAGGGTTATGACATACTCGCCTGGCCCACAAAAGACAGATATGTCTCCTCTGAGAATGGATATCCCTTACGCTATATTTGGCAGTAAAAATTATCAGCTAGATGGAAAACTCCCTTGATGCACACTGAATAGTCTAAGACATTTTTCAGGTATATCCAAACTTCATACCATTGTCCTGGTTTATCAAAGTCGTTGCTCTTTCCTCACTCATATTTAACCAGTAGATAAACAGATCCTCTACAGCAGCTCCAAAAGGGCTCAGCTCAAGGGCCATTTTCCCCAACACATCCTCTCTCTACTGCCAAAACCCAAGGGAGCCTGTTAACCTCTTGGCAGCTGTGATACCCCTGGAATAGAAGCCTGTGAGATAGTAAGAAAGCGCCTCTTAGCCATTTGGGGATATCCAACTATCAGTGACATTTTAAGTCCAGAAGTCTATATTTATTCCCCACTCTCCATTTTTACTGCCACCGCATTTGTTCATTTTTAAAATACATTTACAAAATGTTTATTTAGCATCTATTCTGTGTCAGGCCACATACTAAAACAATGATGGACTCAGTTCCATTTTCATTTTCATCACAGTCAATTTGCCTTACAAAAATAAAGGACTGATGAAATGGCTAAAATGCCAGGGTTTACAAATACCCACCTTGCAGACTTCTTTAGGTCAATCTGAAGTGCATAGACATTTACACCTCTAGCAGCTCTGTGAGAGAGTCTGATTAAAGGGAAAGATATAGGCTTCTAGAGCTTCTAAGATGAGCCCAAGATCACACAGCCTTGGATGGAAAAGATGGACAGATCGGATCCCAGTTGAGGCACTACTGCCTAGTTCTTGTAAGTCTGGCTACACCAGTGGTTTTAAAATGTTTGTTTCATTTAACTTGAATAATAGAACTCTTTGCTTAAATAATATGTTACTAGAAATCCCAATATAAAAAAGGATAAAAGCAAAAGTGTTCCATTAGAATCAGACCCAGAGTAGGCTAGCTGAGCCTGTCCTCACCCCTTCTGTGTCACCATGTCACTTAGTGGCAAAGTCCTCAGGCTCTTGGGGACAAGGTTCGACACCTCACATAAAGTTCAGACTGGAAGAAAAATCCAAAACACTTAGAAAACTTAAAGTATGTGCTTAGTTCTTGCTATAGGCTGAATATTTGTCCAAACTACCTCCTTCCTCATTTGTATGTTGAAGCCCTAATCATCTTGTTGATGGTATTTGGAGGCAGGGTCTTTGTGAGGTAATTAGGTTTAAATAACATCCTGAGCATGGAGCCCTTGAGGATTTGATTAGTGTCTTTAAAAGAAGATGAAGAGCCCTCTTTCTCTCTCCATCAGGTGAGGATACAGAAGGAAGGCACCTGCCTGCAAACCAGTAAGAGGGCCTCCCCAGGCACTGAGTCTGCTAGCACATTGATCTTGGACTTCTCAGCCTCCAGAACTTTGAAAAACAAATGACTGTTGTTCAAACCACCCAGTCTTTGGTATTTTGTTATAGCAGCCCAAACTGACTAAGGCAGGTGTACTGTTTTTGTACTTAGCAAAAATGACACTGAAGAAAGGGAGAATCACACTAAAAAGAAGAAAGAAGAGGCATTCACTTCATGCTATTAAAACTGGCATAATCACCTTTTTCTCCAAAGCAAATTTTTATAAAGGGATTTTCAATCCTTTCAAAAGAGTTCCAACCTTTGCATACTGATTATCACATGTCTACAACTACTGTGTTAATGTAGCAAAGAAACTCAGAAGCCCTAAATTAAATTTAAAACCATAACTATATACCCTTGGGAAAAAAAATAAATGAAGGACCAAATAACAAACTGATGAAACAGAGCAAACTTGGAAAACAAATTTTTTTTTAATCTTTAATTAAAATGATAGTTTAAAGGAAAGATTTCAAATAACTTGTGGTCTTCATTTGTTTTAAACTTAAGAGATTTTTTGATGTCTTTAATTAATCCATTTAGCTCTTTTGCATGAGAATTTAAATTGAGCATTAGGATACATTACAGATTGTATAAATTTATATTGGACACTGCTGGTTAGAGGGCATGCAGACGTTCATTGTCAAGAAATTCCTTTACATTTAATAAATATATCCAAAAACCCTTTGCTTTTGTAATAGTGCTTTTTATATGTCCTTTTTTTCTCCCTTAAATGAAATAGAAGAATGTTGTATTTTGAGTCTTTTCTTACTCTATATTTCACAGGTATTCCAATAAAATTTTAAAAATTGCAAATATAAACATTAACGTTGGTTTTGTAATATTTGTTTACACAGTGTGGGTGGGTCCTAACAATTTTCCATAGCCAATATTTGTTATCAGAAGAACTATTTATTATCCCCATAAAGATTTTAAAAAGGCAAAGATACTTTAGTTTGACAGATATGCCTAGATTAATATCCCTATATTTCCTCTATGAATAAGATGCGTATTAGGTTTATCACAGAAAGAATGCCTAGTATATAATAAAATTCAAAATCACACAGTAAAGCAGTTTTGAAACTGTTGCTATAACTTTTATTGAGAAATTTTAGATGGGAAATGGGACTGTTTAAAAAAAACATTTGAGGGCTTCCCTGGTGGCGCAGTGGTTGAGAGTCCGCCTGCCGATGCAGGGGACACGGGTTCGTGCCCCGGTCTGGGAAGATCCCACGTGCCGCGGAGCGGCTGGGCCCGTGAGCCATGGCCGCTGAGCCTGCGCGTCCGGAGCCTGTCCTCTGCAACGGGAGAGGCCACAACAGTGAGAGGCCCGCGTAACGCATAAAAAAAAAAAAAAAAAAAAAAAAAAAAAACATTTGAACGCTGGCTTAAATTTGGGGAGTTCAGTTTAAGAATACTATCCTCTGAATATATGTTACAGGTCTTAACTCTAAATTAATTATCTGTGATCTGGGGGATGTAATTACCTCCTTGGGTCTGAGTTCTTGTAAAATGAAAGGAATGGACCAGACTGCGTCTAGGAATATCCTTCTATTACTCTCATAAGAAAGGGCCATATGAAGGATTCGGTCCTTAAGCTGGGCTCTAAAGAAACAGAAGGATTTTGACATGTCAAGGATGATTTTTCTTCTGATTTCTGTCATGTTGATTTCCAGTTGATCTCCACTTTTCAAAGAACAGCACTTGTTAGAATACAATTCCAAATCATATTGCCAAGCAAAATAGCACTCTGTGATTCATCTCCACCATTTCAGTGTTTCTACCACTACTAGCTTAAGGGAAACTTCTGCAGTAAATAAACTCATCTATTCACTCACTATATCCCAAACACATATCATCCCTATGGTATCACTGACCATCTTATCATTCTAGGATGTCTCACTTGAATGTACCTCTCTCTTCTTTCAAATTTCACCTGCTCTTCAAGTGCTAACTCAGGTACGTCTTCTAAAGTTTTCTTAAATGCCAATCTTCTACTTACCATCTCTTGATGGTTTCTGTAGCCTTTGGGATACAATTCTGTCTCTACAACATGATATACAAAGCTCTTTGTGATATGGCTACTGCCTCTAGCCTCATTTATGAATGCATTTTAACAGATAGCTAATAATAATTTATAATGTACCAAGCAGTGAGCCAAAATGATGAATCAGACAGGCAACGTCTTGGTCATCATGGAACTTGGTTCTAGTGGAAGATAGATGATAATAAGCAAGTAAACAAATACATTGAGAAGATAATTTCAGACAGTGATATGAAGAAAATAAAGCAGGAATATAAGAGTCGAGGAAAGGGGGTGAATCAAAGAAGATGTCTTTGAGAAAAGGATGTTTCAACAGAGTCTGAATGATAAGAAGATGTCAGCCAAGTGAGAATTCAAGGGAAAAGCATTGCAAGGGGGAATAACAAGTGTCAGAGGCAGGAATGAGCTAGGTGAGACATGGTTGCTGATGAGCTCAGAGAAATAGGCAGGGTCAGGTCAAGCAGGGTCTTATTGGCTGGGCTATGTGATAAACCATAATGGAAAAGAATACAAAAAAGAATATATTTGTATAACTGAGTCACTTTGCTGTATAGCAGAAATTAACACATTATAAATCAACTACACTTCAATAAAATTTTTTTTAGAAATATCAAAAGTAGGAGCAAGAATTGGAAACAAAATTCTCTTTAAGAATGGAAAGCTCTGAATAAATTTAGAGACAGAGCAAAAGTGTCAGTTGGAAAGTTAAAACAGAGTTTAAAAAATAGGAAGAAGTCATACAAATATGAGTCCCTCCAGGTAGAGATGACCTAACTACAGGTAAAGGAATTATTTTTAGGACAAGAAAGAAACTTTTGTCTAGGTTTCAAAGCAAAGAGAAAGGGGGGTGACCAGAAATAAAATGAGGTAAAAATTAAGGACAGAATAAGTAATTCACATTATTTAGCCCTATTAACAGAATTTTCTTATGGGACATGGCATGTGTAACATTACAAAGATCATTACATGGTATTAAAGTTCCACATAGATACATCATTTATTCTTTGCTGAAACAATACTGGAAGATAATATCAAAACTATATAGCTATTTGACACGTTACATAGAAATTTTCATGCTTCTGTAAAGTATTTTATATAGTAATTATAACACACTATCACATATGTTCAGCTACTCTCATTTTGTTTTAAGATTGTCTTTATAAAACAGTGCAACTTAATAACCCCTTCAGCCATTCTCAGAATCAATCTAGTTGAGATGCCTGATAATTTCAATCAACTTCAGACCAAATAAGATAACTTAACAATGGTGATTTAAAGTTGACTATTTTGATATAGAAGCATACTTCTAGTCACCCAGGACTTGGGGTAACCTAGTATTGTCCCATGTAGCTTATATTCACTTATATCTGAATATACATACCTCAATGCCGACTGTGAAGTTATGCATGAATGAATGAACGAACAGAGAAGTAATCAGAGCAAGAGAGAGAGAGAGAGAGAGAGAGAGAGGACGCTACCAGAACTCCTCCATAAACCACTGTAATCGATGAAATGTGCACCAATGTGTCTGCACACTCATTACTCCACTGGGATTGGGTGTCACGCACCATAGTCAAGAACAGGTGTTGGCATCACTTACAGCTCATTCATCATCGGGCTGCAGCAGTGTTAACATATGCTGCTTTAGCGCTAATTGTGTTTGTTTTTACAATCAACGTTGATCTGCCCTTCATCATGACAAAGAGAAAAATGTTAGGTGAGGAAAAACAAACCTGGAGCATCATATTTTTTAGTTACCAAGGTTCATGCTCTCCTTCCCCCATTCCCCCAGGCAAATTCTCATGCCTAAGACCTGTAGAATCTCAGAGATTGCAAATTCAAGATTTTGAAATAATTTAAAAATATAGACAGGGCAGTTTACAAGATGTGTACTTGACATGAACTTATTGGAGAACTCCTGGTTAAACCCTTAAACTCTGATATTGATTGAATGTCACTGATTTAACTATAGATCACTGAATCAATGGCTTCTATTTAAGAGAGACTATTTAGAGATTAGAATTTAAAGACAATTGAATTTGAATTATAGACAGCCATTCTTGCTCTTCAATTGTTACAATATAGGATCAGAATAAAATGTTCAGCATTTTAGCAAATCCAGGAAGCATATAATCAGATTTATACAGCAATACGTCACACATATTCATTGATTAGGTTCTGTCTGATTTAATGAAAAGACGCAAATAAGAGTTTCCCTGCTCCAGTATAGATGTGCTTTTCATTAAACTTATCACTTGACTTCAGCTTAACAAATGAGAATCTGTTAATTAGGTAGTTCATTCACTTTTAATTTGCATACCAACTGTTAATTCTTAAATAGGTTTCCTAGAATATTTAAAGTCTCTTCTTAAATGTTTACCTTACTTTTTTTTTTCTTAGGATGACAAAAGTTTTGCTAAGTCAAAGTAAATTTCAGGGACTTCCCTGCTGGCACAGTGGTTGAGAATCCGCCTGCCAACGCAGGGAACACGGGTTCGAGGCCTAGTCCGGGAAGATGCCACATGCTGTGGAGCAACTAAGCCCGTGCACCACAACTACTGAGCCTGTGCTCTAGAGCCCGTGAGCCACAACTACTGAGCCCACATGCCACAACTACTGAGCCCACGCATATAGAGCCCGTGCTCCGCAACAGGAGAAGGCACCACAATGAGAAGCCTGCGCACTGCAAGGAAGAGTAGCCCCTGCTCACCACAACTAGAGAAAGCCCACGTGTAGCAACAAAGACCCAATGCAGCCAAAATTTTTAAAAAATGAATTAATTTTTTAAAAAAGTAAATTTCAATGCAATATCATTTCAGCTTTGATAATTTCTAAATTAGGGTGCAAATAATTGAGGCTGTACACCAAGTAATTTTAGCAGATAGATAATTTGTTACTGCTGTATTAAGGTTTCTTTGTTTTTGGTGGGGATATGTGTGCTATGACTATGTCTTAGTTATGGTTGCATCACCTTTCTCATTTAGCTTTTTGCCAAGTCTTTCTCACTGTGCTATTTTTTCCTTCAGGTTCTGGCTTGGATTCCACTCTTTGTGGCTTTTCAATTTGACTTTCAGGTGTCTGATTGTAGACAATTTAGTATCTTGTTACTCTTTTTGCCTTTCTGTGTGCCTGTATAATTTGTTCTTGAGATAGAGAATTGTTTATTTGATGAACTTCTAGTATGAACTTTCCCTTTTCTGTTAAATATTTCCCAGTGATTTCCTTCTTTTATAGTCTAAATTTATTAGAATCATCTTTCTTAAATATAATTATTTTTATTTCATTTACTTTACTCAAGGTCTTGAATCTTGTAGTTATATCCACAGATTTCATGGATATTCAAATTATTTTTCATTTTCACCCAAGTAGTATGCAAATTTTTTAAGCATAGTATTTGTCTTAGGTCATTCAACCACTTTAATATAAAGACTCAAATTTTACTATAAGGTTGAACTGTCAGGCAGTGGTGATTAGGCATACAGATTTTGGAATCAGATTATTCAGGTTCAAATTCTGGTCTTGCATTAGTAGTGCTAAAAGACAAACTGAGGCATACTAAAACTTTTAAGAATAAATTTGACTTAATCGGGGAGCTCCAAACAGGAAGTTGTTAGAAGCACTCCATGGACATGAGCTAGGGAAAGACTTTTATAGAGAAGGTGCAGAGCAAAGAAAGGAAATTATTTGCTTGACTGTGGCTCAAGAAGGTTGCCTTATTTGGGAAAGCCTAATTGACTGCTTGTGATTGGTTGTCCTTGGGTTTTAATTTCCTAACCCTGAGGCATTTCAGGCTTAGGTTTTGGTTTGCTTATCTAGGCTTTAAAGCCACCTCAGTCTGATGGTTTCCTTGTTTAATTAATTTAACACAAGTTGTGTATACTTACCTATATTACTTAATCTCCCTGTTTCTTAGTTTCCTCATCTGTAGATGACAATGATGCTACTACGAAATATATAGTTGTTGTGAAAATAAAGTTAGTTATCTAAAGAGTACCTGAAACATTATAAGTTTATTACTGAAAGTGTTTACTTAGCTTTGAGTTTTCTGATTTATCACTAAAATTTTTATTTTTTATTTCTAGGACGAAACACTTAACTTTATGTAACGTGTGTGTGTGTGTGTGTGTGTGTGTGTGTGTGTGTGTGTGTGTGGCATATTCTACTCACAATGTCCTGAAGGTTACCATTTAGGATCCAAAACACTCTCTTAAGTTCCAGGTGAGGTGTCTGTCTGTAACCCAATACTTCACCTCAATTATGCCTGTATGTCCTTTACCTGTAGTTTCAGAGAACTGAGTTTTGCTTAATAAGCCTCAGTGCTCTCTGGAAAGATCACTTCTGCTAATAGTGATGAGAAGCATGAAACAGTGGGTAGTAGACCTGATACCTCATGTCTCTGGCCCCCTAACAGTCTTTCATAGGACTCAGTAGGTGATTTTCAGCATCTAGAAGAGAACATTGCCAATCAGTAGCAAAGTGGACAGGAAGAGGTGAATGATGGTATATCGATTAGAATACGTTCACTCCGCATTCTCACATATTTGAATACCAAAAATTCAGGCTCATAGGGTTATATGTAACTCTTATTCAACCACTTTTCCTGTGAAATTTAAAATTTTAGAACAGACGAGCACATATCATAGGTCTTTATACAAATGTTAAAATACTGCTATAATTTATAGCCACTTAATTCCCTGAAGCATGACCACGCCCAAATTAAAGCTGATAATGCACTGTCTGTGCTTCATACTGTTTCTGATTACCACTACAAGAAAAAAGTTATATTTAGACAAAGTGAAAAAATAAGCCATGACACTAAGTTGAGAGTGAGGCATTCTCTCCCATAGATCTTCAAATTAAATTCCCTGCTTTTAGGAATCTTAATGCAAATAACATTACATGACAATAACATTGACCCCTTCACTTCACATGTACTACAAAAAGAATTAATAACTGAAAAATACTTTTAGTCCCTGGGTGATTTTCTTCTGTTATTTTGCAAATACATTTAGCATCATAAGACAAGAGCATGGAACCATGATCAGTTAATTCCCATCATCTAGAGTGATATATACTCAGTAAATATTTATTGATTAGGTGAGTGAAAGAACAAAAGCATGTGGGTGCTCAGAAAAATCTCAGTGGTCACTAACTTCTTACTAGGAACCAGGTGTTGCCATAGTAATGTCTACTATTGTGCTCCATATTTTATTTTTGGTTTTGCTTTTCTTGTTGCATTTAGGTTCTCCTTCATGAACCCTGCTTCATATTTTCACATATTCTACTATTAACAAAGATTGTATATATGATGTATAGGTTTGGCTTGGTAGAAGAAATCTAGTATAAAAATGTTCATCTGTGATAAAAGCAGATGTAAGCTTTTATATATAGAATGCATAAACAACAAGTTTCTACTATATAGCACAGAGAACTATATACAATAGCCTATGATAAACCATAATGACAAACAATATAAAAATGCATATATATGTATAACTGAATCACTTTGCTGTACAGTAGAAATTAACACATTTTAAATCAACTATACTTCAACACAAAAAATAAAAAATAAAAAAATAATATGTTCATTTGTACATTTGAGATTTGTGAACGGATTCAATCAGCGTTAACTGAGGCTTTACTCTATAAAATGTTTGGAAGCCTTCCCTTGCCTTTCATCTAATGTGCTATTATTACTCTCTCTTAGTTTCTTCCTGAGAGTCTCCATATTTTGTAATAGATTAGAGAAGAAGGTCTGAGTAATCGGAGAGTGACACAACATTTTAGTAGAACGTAGGATTTGACAGAAACAGAGTCACTTGTCGGTTCAGTGTTTTCCATTCAACAAAGTTGACATCATTGACAAAAGCCTTTAGGCATCATATCATTGTGCTAAAAATAACTGTAACTTTTTTCTTATTTTTTTTCTTTTTACATAAATATAAAATAGTTTATAAAATATAGTTTATTTTTGTTTTATCTGAACAAAAGTTTATTCTTTTTTTATGGATATTTTATATTTAGGATTTGTATTACCCACTTCTGCATGATTCCCCTTTGGCTCATCGTCATGGCTTTATGGAAAGAGTCAATCTGTCTAATGTAAGTAATAGGAAATAGGATGGAAATACTGACTTAGTTTAAAGTCTACTCCATCTTTGATTTTCACTGCAAATCTCTACAAATAAGGTAGCACAGTTTTTCCAAAGATAGGAGAGAGGGAGACGGGGACTACTTTTCAACTTTATAGTGTGCATTATACATTAATATTTTATCAAAGACAGTAATGTGTGATGTCAATCCGACCAAGGCAAAATGAACATGATTAAAAAGGAGAATTTGGTTTTGTTTAAAAAAAAAAAAAGTTTGAGGGGGTGATGACATTTTCTCAGAACTTTCTAGTCTTATTTTTTTTATTATATAAATTCTATACGAATAGCATGCATAAAATCATAAATCTCTACTGACAAATATCACTAACAATGCCTTTCAACTACCATAGAAACATCAATATGTTATGGAAAGAAAGTATGTGTAAAATTATTTAATATGGTACTATGTCACATACAATACTATATACAGTTTGGTTTGGAGACAAGTTTAACAAGAATCACAAAAAACTTGAGTAGAAGGAAAAATAAAAAGGTTGACTTAGAAGGAAAAAAGATTAAGCAAGATTTCAAAGATAAGAAGGGTAAGGGAGATCAGAAAAAAAAAAACGAGAGTAAAGTGAAAGTAAGCAATAAAGATAATGGAGAAAGTAAATAGGTAAATGAAATAAGATTGCTTTTGTAATCTCTTAATCTTAAGGGTCTGTGTTTTCATCTTGTTTTATCTTATCTCCAAAGGCAAAAAATTACCGTTGAACACATGATTATCAACCTATTAAGTAGCAGAAAAGGAAAAAGGAATACTGTGTCTTTAAAAAGAAATCTTTTATGTATATAGTATTCTTGAAATTGAAAGGCCTGTAAATATCTTAGCATAGAGGAATTTTCCCTTACAAATATTCAAATAAATTTAAGTTGTTATTAATTAAATTACTTGCATATGTTCTCATTTAGCCTCAGCATGGGAAAATATTCACTGATGAACACTTTATTGTTAACTATCATTAGTTCCACGTCTTTGTCTCAATCAAATGAAAAAAGCAATTTATGAAAGTAAATCTTAGTGGTCAGAAAAAATTAACTTGGTCTCAATGAGTAGGACATCAAGTTTGACTCACACGTGTGAGAAAATAGAGGTCGATTGGACGATCTTTGGTGGATATAACACACTACAAGGAAAGAAAAGAAGAGGGACAGGGACATGGAGAGAGAGATGGAGAAGGAATGGGGAGAAAAAAAGAAAATTAAAACTGTTTTTCAAATAGCCATTTTTGTCAGGTCCCATTTCCCTATTACATGTTTGGAATACTTGGGAGTCTTTATAAAATCAAGTTAAAATCCTTACTACTTTATCTGTAGCCTCTTAAATATTCAAAGTTACTACCCAGGAAGATTCCATGTTGCATGGCAAACAAACCATTTAAAGAATGACTTTCTATAAAATATGACTAAAAATTTTAAATGTATTGGAACACAAAAAAATACAAAGATTTAGAATTATTAGTGTTAAAAAGAAAACAATTTTTATATCTCACACTTTTAACTACAAAGTTATCTCATTTCCATATTAATGGATATATTAAATATTAAAATAGAAATATTAAGTTAAAATTTAGAAAATCTCACTCTGTATTTAGGAAACAGCTCAAAAGTCATCTTTCTCATTGATTGCTTAATTCTACTACTCTTGTAGGTTAAAAATTACTTATGGTAAGTTACTTATGGTAAATTTTGTCCTTCTGTCATTACATCATAATGTCTCTGAAACTAAAAATCACAATGTCTTTGATGCTGCTAATCTCTTTTCCCAAAGCTTTTGTTTGGATAGGATGGAAGAACCAAATTGAAATTAATCTCAAGAAAAAAAAAAAAAATTGAAAGCAAAAACCAGGGTAGAGCCAAAAATAACATAAGCAGGTCCTCATATACTCAATCTTCCTTAAGTGTTCTGACAGTGCACTCTCAATGTGTATATTCAATTACTATCAAGGGACTGTAAATTATGTGACACATTCTGAGTGGTCTAATGTCCACTAGGGAAATGAAAGAGATGCTGCAATGATTTCCATTTGCTCACTGACTTTGAACTCAAACTACCAATGGATCTCACTTGACTGAATTTTTTCCTTGAAAGACTTGAATTTATATGTCATAAATAAAAAGGATATCTACAAGTACATAAAACTTTTTCATATGGCCTTTCAGTTTGGTGAAGGAGAGTTTCACTATATTCCTAATACTTTAGTTATGACCGGTTAATGGTTTTACAATTCTTGTCTTTTTCTTGCAAAGGTTTTTCCAGTCATCTTTCTGCATGAGGAATACATTTGGGGCTTTTGGGAATTGTTTTGTGGAAAGCCTTGAAGTGGAGGGAGGTAAAGAAGAAACTGCCAATCAGGCCCAAGGGTTTTGTTCATTCTAAAGATAATGTAAAAG